>NC_079202.1:10387855-10660355 GCF_026745355.1 Beta vulgaris subsp. vulgaris | reverse complement strand
AATACCAAAGAAGCACACGGATCAACCTCTTAAAGTGCACGATTGACAAACATCCAATGGTTTAAAAACACGCGGGAAAAATCCCTCCAAAACCACAAATCTGAGAATTTCAACCACCCGCTCACTATAAAAACCCCCACTTTATCCAGAAAACTTTCCAGAAAAACCCAATCCATCAATAAATAAATAAAAAACACCCAGCCCATTTCTGAATTCAAAATTTGAAAACAAATCAAATAATGGTTCCCCCAAACGCAAGGAATTCTCCACCTCCCTCCCCGCCACCGTCGCCACAGCTACAGCCGGAAGGCCCCCCATCTCCACCGCCACAGCCACACGACCCAGTTCCATCAGGATCGCCCTCCACGATTACGCTACGGATGCTGGTGACGATAGACCACACCATTGCTTCCTGTGAGGTCGCGCTCAACAATGCAGGCCCATACGCCCCTCCCGCCACCATTGATCAGATTAACGATACATTGGCTTCGCGCACAGCTACTAAGGCTCAACTCGTTGCTGTGATCGCCGACGAATCGTCTCTCACAGTGACTTCTGTTCAAGAGTATAAGGTCGCTCGGCGATATGGTGGTGCTGGTGCTGGTGCTCGCATTTATGGCCACAGTGACATGCCCGCCGACCACCTTGCCTTCCTCAACAATCATGTACTCCCTGCTGCTGATGCCCCACCTCTTATACCTTTGCTTCCTGGCCAGAGTGGTCAAGATGCCTTAACCATTAGACTAAGTTGTATTTAGTGTTATTATCATAAAATATTATATTAATAAATGAAATTTTTTCTTGCCCGGGGCATAACCCGGGCCTAATAACTAGTTGAATTGGAAAATAAGTGGGAGAATTGAATAAGAAACTTAATTCGCAATAAGCTTAATTCTCGGCAGCATTTGCAGTTTTGCAGTGATCTTTTCTTTTCCATCTTTTTCTATTTTTCCTTTTATTCTTTTTTACCTTTAATTATTTGGGTTATGTTTTTGGGGCCCTGGGCACCTGCCCCTCTCGCCCATGCCCAAATACGGCCCTGGCTTCCTGCCCAGAGTGGTCAAGATGCCCACGCCGCCTATCTTGCAGCCCTAGCCGCCCCTCAAGATGAACCCCCCCTGCCTGATCGGATCGGGACTATCACCACCGCTACTATATACTAGTATTACTTACTATACTATTACTTAGCATCACCAATACACTATATATATATATATATATAGCAGAGCTCATCAATCAATGTCAATTTTCCATTTAGACATCGATTGATTTTCGAATATCAATGTTGCAATCAATGTCAATTTTCCATTTTATGTACGTAACGTAGATGTTGATTGATTATATTTTCCAATATATAGCATACAAGTAGTTATATTGTAATCAAATTTTCGGGATATGCAATCAAAATTTAGTTAGTACTACTTATTAACGTCTCCATCCCCTCCTGATTTTGTTTTGGTTTCCTTTTCATCCTTATTGCTAGATTAACCCTAAATTTTAATTTACATGTTTGATTGATTAAATTTCTTTTCCTGATCTTTTCAACTCGTTTGGTTGTAATTTGTTTATTCATGTTCATTTTGTACAATTTTTGTTGTTATCATCGGCTTCCAAGGATGCTTTCACTGTGGTGTTACGTTAATTTCAATTCATCGTATTATTGTTGTTGTGATTGTTGCTTTGTTGAGTGCGAGATGTTACCGCTGGCCTGGCCTGGGCGGCTTAGGGAGGGTAGGGCTATCTTTTGGGCTGATTTAGCATTGATATTGGGTTGCCAATTTTTGCTTCTGTCTTTGGAAATTGGAGGATGCAACTTTGCTGGCTGCTCCTCGCTTTTGGGTCAGTTTTAATGCCATTCCGGGGCCTGCTTTGTCACCCAGTTATAACTGTTGTCTTGATTCTGCGTTTAGTGTAATTTGCTTGGGTTGGTTTTTTAAGCTGGGGCTATTATATTGTGGGTACTTTTTGAGTTGGGTGTGCATGTATTTATTTGATCTTGTGTTGCTACTTATTTTATTGCTTGGATATCATGAGTGCTTGTTGGTGCGTTAGTTTGGTGCTGCTACTATACTAATCTTGCGTGACTTCAATTCAAGTGGTATTACTGAGCTTGTCTGCTTCATTTCATTGTAACCTTGATTGTATGTATAGCCCTTCCTACTGCTAGCTAACTCATTCCTTTTTTATTCCATTTACACCATACTTCGTATGATATCCAAGTAAACTTATGTCTACGTATTATTATAATTTTGATCAAGTTTGCTTTTCATAGTTTCAAATGTTTTGAATTGGGAGCTCGCTGTGTTGTGTTTGTAGCTGAGAACTTGGGATTTACCTTATTATTTAAGCGCATGTTTCAACCAGTCGCTAGCAAGACAGCAAGCACTATAGAGCTGGTGCTAATTAATCCCCTTTACCCTGTCCCTGGCCTTAACATACAATCTCAGCAGTTAAAAACGAACAGCGGTTGAATGAGCTATATAAGCAAGGTTATCTTTTTTGTCTGATCAAGGTACTTGACCATTGTTTAAGAACATAAGTACTAAACTCGCCTATCTACAAAACTAATTCATTTGTGTATTGAATTCTATGTACCAGTGACCCATTTGTTTCGTATCGTATTCATTTAGATTGTGTTTACTTAAACCATACCAAAAAAAAATGGAAAATAAAGGGAAGAAAAAGAATGTGAGACATCGTTACAGAAACCAAAACTGGGGCGAATGAAGCCTTTTTTGTTTTTTGGGGCCAATGAAGCCATTTGATTTGGGCCAGTAATGCCATGTCATTTCTATAGAATGCAGACACATGAGCGCTTAGACAGACTAGAAACATACATACCATGGGCCTGCACAAAACCAACAATGCTATAGGCCTACTTGACCATGTTAAGGCTAAGCAATATAATTGAAAATGTGATACCTTCGAATGTTGGACTAGGCCGTGTTGCATCCATTTCTAAGGTGCACATATTCCCTTCTTGGAGCTTAACATCGTATTTGAAAATTTTCTACTGTTTTAGTGTCTTAATTTGGAAAACCCAATTTAATTGCTAAAACCATCCACTATGGAGTAGGAAAAAACCTTGGCATGAGGGAAAAAATCTTGTCATGGCATTGTTATTACATGATGGAAAAAGTCATGCCAAGTTTTTTCTTCACTCTCATCAACTTGTGCTGGGAATTAGAAATGCAGCGCCACGTTTTTTCCTTTTTGCAAATGAATTATTTTATTTTTTGCTTGGGCCCAATGAAATCATGCCACGTATCTATGATTTTGTCATTTTCTCTTGGGTAGATAATGAAGAGAGCGAGGGATGTTGGATTTTATTTTCGCCATGAATGGAGTACCCATGACAGAAATATTCTTGAGTAGTGGGAAGTGAGGTGTAAGAGTGCGAAAGGGGTAGAAAGAGGGATGATGAGTTTTTTTTTTCATCATAAGGGATGCTCTAACACCTAATGTTTCAAATTTTTAGCGTTGCAATTATTTTACTGCCTTGGCTTTTAAAAACATAAATTTTTTTAATATATATATATAATTGGAAATTCTACGTAGTAAGCTTTAACTTTTTCCTTTTTTACGTGGTAAACAAATTTGATAAAGAATGTACATGGTAAGCATGTACTTTAGCTCTGGCTGATTATATAATCAATTTGGTTAAAATGTTTACTTTGTTGTTAGTTTGAGTTCCAAAATCGCCTCGATTTACGTGCATTGGTTTACGTTCCAAAAGAATTAGTCTAGCTAAAGTGTTATGAGTCATTTAGCTCTTAGGGATCAAATTTATGTCCAAATTTCAAGCTTGATTTGTGTGCAGGCGAATTGGCTAGTTTTTTTTTTCAAACTTAATTTTGATCTTAAAGGGCTAAAATAACCCCTGAACACCTTAGCCGGACCAATTAATGTATCACCTCTAAAAATGCATGCAAATCGAGACGATTTTGGAACTCAAACTAAGAACAAAGTAAATATTTCTAACCAAATTTCTTATAGAATCAGCTAGCACAAAAGTGCATGCTTTCCATGTATATTCTTTATAAAGTTTGCTTACCATGTAGAAAACGCAAAAGTTGAACCTTACCACGTAGAATTTCCCATATATTTTCCTATGCTAAAGTAATTCTCAAAGGGGACACTTGTCATCGTCATATTAAAAAAATTTCCTGCAAAAGTCCGTTTTTATCCTCTCACTTTTACTCCTTCCGTTCCATATTTTATTGTACATTTTCCCCAAATGGTCGTTCCATCTTTTATTGTGCAATGTGCTTTATTCCATTTTGGGACATGCTTTTACTATTTTTTAATAAGGTGGACCTACCACTTTTCCCACTTTCCCTTACTTTTCTACCTTTTCCACACTCCCTATCCAATCTATTTTTCCTTTGTTATGGGTCCAACCCAAGTTAGTAATATTGGGTCCTTTTATTTGGCCCAATATTATATCATGTTACTTGTTTATTTTTTTAAGTCCAATCTTTGGGCTTATTTGGTGGCTTCTTTAGCAAGATTTTGGAGGTTTTAATAAGGGTGAAATAAGGCAGCAGCAAGAGGTGATTTAATTAAGAAAACACACGCACAACCAAGAGATTGAAGGGTTTTGCTGATTTTCATATTTCAGCCTGCCCAGTCCTGATCAAGTGCTCGATCGGAGGTGTCCCCGTGGTCCGATTTTGCTGAAATTTGGAGAGCTTGTTCCTGACATCTAGGGCTTCATTTTGGGCAGTTCGATCGTCACTGTGAGGTCTGGTTTGGTCGGAATATGGATCTAATTAGAGCTGCAGTTTTTGGGTGATTTCTACACCTTTTTGCTCTAGTTTCTCTCTTATTGTTCTTGGTGATTGTTGGTGGGTGTGTGAACCTTCTGTAGAATAATTTGGGTTCTTTTTTCCTCAATTTATCAATAAGAGAAGTATAGGGTGGACTCCTTAAACGGTCCCGTGGTTTTTATCCTTCACATAGAATGGGTTTTCCACGTATAATTTGTGTGTGTTGTTTGTGACTTATTTTCACTCGTTATAGCTGATTTGTTGCTATTTAGTTACTGCCATATTGCTGGTTTCATTTGGTTCATTGGTTGTGTGATAAATTTTGGGTTGTTTGGATTGAATTATTGGTTGCTTATCTTGTGTGTGACTTTGTGGGTGTCGTAGTGACCCCTTTTTTGATCCTTACAACTTGGTATAAGAGCCGGATCACTATTTGTCACATTATGGAGTCGAGTAGTAATCATTTGATGGTTAAATTGACATCAACTAATTATTCTATATGGAGTCCTATGATGGAAGACTTGTTATACTGCAAGGATTTATATGGCCCAATTGATTCTGTCACCAAGTGTGATGGTAGTGTGACTAAACCATCTAAGCTGGATAAAATGGAAGAAAAAGATTGGGTAAAGTTGAAACGAAAAACTTTAGGGACTATTAGACAATGGGTTGACATCAGCATCTTTAACCATGTGTCACAAGAGTCTAACCCTTACGATTTATGGAAGAAACTTGAGAGTCTTTATGAGCGGAAGACTGCTCATAATAAAGCTTCTTTGATTAAGAAACTTGTTAATTTGAAATTGAAAGGTGGAAAATCTGTTTCTTAGCATCTTAATGATTTCCAGGATATTATTAAAAAGTTGACTACTATGAAGATATGTTTTGGTGATGAGTTGCAGGCTTTATTCTTGTTGAGTTCTTTGCCAGATAGTTGGGAGACCTTGGTTGTGACTATTAGTAACTCTGCTCCAGATGGTGTGCTATCTTTGGATGTGATCAAAGAAAGCATGTTTAATGAGGAACTCAGAAGAAAGGAGACGGGAGTTGATAATTCACAAGCTCTTGTTGTTGAGAATAGAGGAAGAAGCAAGAGTAGGGGACCCAAAGGCCGTGATAACTCAAGGAGTAGATCCAAGTCCAGTGATGGGAGGAATGTGACTATATGCAACTACTACAAGAAGACTGGTCATATCAAGAAGTATTGTTTCCGTTTGAAAAAGGAACAAAGGAAGAAGTATGATAATTCAACGAAAGAGGGAGATGACAAAAACACTGCGGCAACAACTTCTAAGAGTGATGATGATGTTACTTTCATTTGTGCAACTAGTGAGTGTCATCATATTGATAGTTCAGATTCATAGTGGCTTGTAGATACAGGTGCTTCATATCATTGTGTTCCTAGGAGGGAGTACTTCATGAACTACCAAGTAGGTGATTTTGGTAGTGTTAATATGGGTAACCAGAGCTCAGCAAGCATTGTTGGATTAGGTGATATTCGTGTGAAGACTAGTGTTGGGTGCATACTTAAATTGAAGGGTGTGCGCCATATTCCTGATCTACGCCTTAACTTATTGTCTGCTAATGTCCTTGATCAAGAAGGCTATAGACACACCTTTGGAGATGGCAAGTGAAAGTTGTCCAAGGGTTCTATGACAGTTACACTCTGATGTTTGTGGTCCCATTGAGGTGGAGTCTAATGGTGGCAACAAGTACTTTGTTACTTTCATTGATGATGCTACTAGGAAGGCTTGGGTTTACATGTTGAAGACCAAAAGCCAAGTGTTCGAGACATTCCAGAAATTTCATTCTATGGTGGAAAGGGAGACGGAAAAGAAGTTGAAGTGCCTTCGTTCTGACAATGGTGGTGAGTATACTTCACATGAGTTCAAGAGTTATTGTTCCCAGCATGGTATTCGACATGTGAAGACTGTCCTTGGCACCCCACAACATAATGGTGTTGCAGAGAGGATGAACAGAACCATTATGGAGAAAGTGAGGTGTATGTTGAATATGTCTGATCTACCAAAGTCATTTTGTGCAGAAGCAGTGCAAACTGCAGTTTATCTGATCAACCATTCTCCATCTATTCCTTTGGGTCTTGACATTCCCGATAGAGCTTGGAAGGGAAATGATCCCACATATTCACATCTTAGAGTCTTTGGATGCAAGGCATACATGCATGTGCCGAGAGATCAGAGATCGAAGCTTGATTCCAAGACTACTCCATGTGTGTTTGTTGGCTATGGTGATGAAGAGTATGGGTATAGGCTCTATGATCCCGAGAAGCAGAATGTAGTGAGAAGCAGAGATTAGTATTCTTTGAGCACGAAAAAGGTGCAGAACTTCCGAGTACAAAGTATCATACTAACTCAGATTCTTATGTTGATGCTACTGATGTTTCTTCTGTTCCTACTTCTATTCCAGATGAACAACCAACAAATGATGATCTTGATGCAACACATGATGGTGTTGAGGAGGTACAACCTCATGATGATGGTGATGTACCACATGTTCATGATGCTCCTAATGATGCTCAACCTGATGCTGAAGAGGTTCATGAGTAGAGGGAGCAATCTACCCCACCAGTGGATGATGTTCAGGTTAGAAGGTCAACCAGATATCGTAAACCTTCTACACTATATCCAAGATCAGACTACATCTTAGTCACTTATGAGGGGGAGCCCGAGAGTTTTCAAGAAGTGATGTCTAGTAAGGACAAAGATCTTTGCCTCGGGGCTATGAAAGAGGAAATGGATTCTTTGAAGAAGAATCAAACTTATGAGTTAGTGAAGCTTCCTAGCGGCAAGAAAGTCTTGAAAAATAGATGGGTTTTCAAGAACAAGAGAGATGGTGAGAAGATTGTGAAGCGAAAAGCTAGATTGGTGGTAAAAGGATGCAACTAGAAAAAGGGCAGTGATTTTGATGAGATCTTCTCTCCTGTCGTCAAGATGACTTATATCAGAACCATTTTAGGGTTATCTAGAAGTCTTGATCTTGAGTTGGAGCAGCTTGATGTAAAAACTGCTTTTCTACATGGTGACTTGCATGAGGAAATCTACATGGAGCAACCCGAAGGCTTTGAGGAAAAGGGGAAAGAGAAACTTGTTTGCAAGTTGAAGAAGAGTCTTTATGGGCTCAAACAGGCACGAAGGCAGTGGTATCGAAAATTTGATTCGTTTATGACAAGCAACGGTTATAAGTAGACTTCTGCAGATCCTTGTGTGTATTTCAGAAAATTCCCCAATGGCAACTTCATTATCCTTCTTTTGTATGTAGATGATATGCTGATAGTTGGGCAAGATTCAGAGATGATTAGCAACTTGAAGAAAGATTTGTCCAAGTCATTTGACATGAAAGATTTGGGTCTTGCAAAGCAAATCTTAGGCATGGAAATTGCTCGTGACAGGAAGGCTAGGAAGTTGTGGCTATCTCAAGAGAAGTATATTGAACGTGTGCTTGAAAGATTCAATATGAAGCATGCTAAGCCGGTTAGTACATCACTCGCATCTCATTTTAAGCTAAGCAAGAAAGCTTGTGCCTTGTCCTACAACAGAGAAGGAGAAAGAAAGTATGTCATCTATTCCTTATTCTTCTGTTGTTGGTTCTTTGATGTATGCTATGGTGATTGGTGTGTACTCGGCCCGATATTGCACATTCTGTTGGTTTGGTGAGCAGATTCTTATCCAATCCGGGTAAGGCTCACTGGGATGTAGTAAAGTGGATCTTTAGATACTTGCGTGGTACTTCCAAACTTTGTTTGTGTTATGGAGGTGGCAAACCTGTTCTTGAGGGGTATACAGATGCAGACATGGCTGGTGATCTTGATAATCGGAAGTCTACCTCAGGTTATGTGTTCATATTTTCAGGGGGAGCTATTTCTTGGCAATCCAAGTTACAGAAGTGTGTGGCTTTGTCGACTATTGAGGCAGATTATATAGCAGCTGTGGAAGCAAGCAAGGAGATGCTTTGGTTAAAGGGTTCCTTCAAGAGTTGGGTTTGGAGCAAGATGAGTATGTAGTAGTCTGTGATAGTCAGAGTGCTATGGATTTGAGTAAGAACTCGATGTATCATGCTCGTAGTAAGCATATCGATGTTCGATATCATTGGTTGCGGAGAGTGGTTGATGAGAAGATGATGAAATTGAAGAAAATTCACACCGACAAGAATGGTGCAGATATGTTGACAAAAGTGGTTCCCGGAAACAAGCTTGATGTTTGTGGCCAGCTTGTGGGGATGAGCTTCAAGTGGTGATTGAAGTGTGTTAATACTCCCCGTGTTGGGTTGGAGGGGGAGATTGTTATGGGTCCAACCCAAGTTAGTAATGTTTTTATTTGGGTCCTTTTATTTGTCCCAATATTATACCATGTTACTTGTTTCTTTTTTTAAGTCCAATCTTTGGGCTTATTTAGTGGCTTCTTTAGCAAGATTTTGGAGGTTTTTATAAGGGTGAAATAAGGCAGCGGCAAGAGGTGATTTAATTAAGAAAACACACGCACAAACAAGAGATTGAAGGGTTTTGCTGATTTTCGTATTTCAGTCTGCCCAGTCCTGATCAAGTGCTCGATCGGAGGTATTCCCGTGGTCTGATTTTGCTGAAATTTGGAGAGCTTGTTCCTGACATCTAGGGCTTCAGTTTTGTCAGTTGGATCGTCTCTGTGAGGTGTGGTTTGGTCGGAATTTGGATCTGATCAGTGCTGCAGTTTTTGGGTGATTTCTACACCTTTTTGCTCTAATTTCTCTCTTATTGTTCTTGGTGATTGTTGGTGGGTGTGTGAACCTTTTGTAGACTGATTTGGGTTCTTTTTTCCTCAATTTATCAATAAGAGAAGTATAGGGTGGACTCCTTAAACGGTCGCGTGGTTTTTATCCTTCATATCGAAGGGGTTTTCCACGTATAATTTGTGTGTGTTGTTTGTGACTTATTTTCACTCGTTATAGCTGATTTGTTGCTATTTAGTTACTGCCATATTGCTGGTTTTATTTGGTTCATTGGTTGTGTGATAAATTTTGGGTTGTTTGGATTGAATTATTGGTTGATTGTCTTGTGTGTGACTTTGTGGGTGTCGTAGTGACCCCTTTTTCGGTCCCTACATCCTTTTAACCCCACTTCCATTATAATATCTTATTCCTAGGTTTTCCCCAGTGCCGTTCCTGAATATTATTTGGCCGGAGGCAAGAAAAAATATTGGGCCCCTAACGCATGAGCAACAGGGGACTCAAGAGTATTCATCAGCGGATTCAAAGAATTCAAAGTTAATTTATTTAGACAATTTTTTTACTCACTCTGTAACAAATTAATTTCAATATATTAATATGCACACATTTAAAGAAGTAATTTAAGGGTGTAAACAAACCAATTAATTAAAATATTTTGAAGATTTGTAGCTTAAAATCAAATTTTAATTTTTTGTTGTTGTTGCTGCTAATGAGTCACCTAGGTTGTGAGGTAACCTTTGATATCACTACACCATGTGTCAACCCTCACCTATAATCACATTTGTACTTGTACTAAAACCATTTTGATGAACTAATTTGTTTCGACCCCTAAAACACTTAATTAAGATGCTTGCAAAATAAAATGTTGAAATTAATTTGCTACGAAAGGAGTATATATGTGTGTGTGCGCGCGCGCGTGCATATATATCTTCTTTGCATTACAAAGTCAAACACATTAATCAAAGTCAATATACAATCAAAATTGTTTGAATTTCTTTGCTTATTTCTTTTTATTTGCTAGAGATAAGTTACTTTTGTGAGATATAAAACAAAATAAAAAGATTCGGAGATAGTATTACAGTATGTCATCAAAATTGAAACTAACTATTAAATATATAGTAACAATCTTAATTTCAAATTTTAGATGTACTATAATGAACCAATTAAGTTTCCATAATCATAATTGACTTTTTTTTCTTTTTTTAAAGTTGAGCATACTTGGTACAGACTACACTAGCCCTTGTTTGGTTTACAGGGGTATTTAATTCCCATTGGAAGTTGTATTGTGTGGGAAGTTACTTCCTTTATGTATTACCTAAGAAATACCCATGTCATGTTTGGCTTAAATATAAATCACTTAGGTTGGGGTAGGTAAGTAAATTCACATGCCTTGTAGGAATTCACACTTCTTAGGCATTTCCACTTCCCCCATTTCTAGAACTTCATAGTAACCAAACATCTTAGTAAAGGATTACTTCCTAGGCATTCCAAATTCCTACATCAATTGTTGCAAACCAAACAAGGGCTTAGAGAATCAAGGAAAAGAAGGGAGTGTGGAAGTGTGGTATTAGAAAGCTACGAAATGTATATATATTTTTAAATTTTTTTAAGAAAAAGTGGAAAATAAATTTTAAGAAAATGCTTAAGAGAAGAATCAAACCCTTGTCAATGAGAAGGGTGATGATGCGGTCTTTCAAGCTATGAAAGTATCAAACCACCGAGCTATGAATTGAATCCCTTATTGTGCTATAAATGTATTAACAATTACTTATATAAATTTTTTCTATGGGCCCTGGGCGTGGATCCCGGCTGTCCTGCCCCAGGGCTGGCTCTGGTTTTCCCCCAAATAGTAAATGTACAAAATAATATGGAACGGAGGGAGTATATCTCTATTTTGGGAAAAAATGAAATCTTCTAAAAACAATAAATACTAAATAAACACTATCACACTTATTATTTAAATAATAGAGACTAGAAATAGTATATACATACATTGAATTTTTTTCCTAACATTGTAGATTATTATTATTATTATATATTTGGTAGTACAATATAATAAAAATAATTATAAGCTCTCTTAGTGTGCTACTTAAAAATATACATACATTTCTTCCAATAAAAATGTGATCAGATGATTCTAGTATTATGATGTTTGTCATTGATGAATAAACTAATGCAAATTATCTATATTATACAAATGATAAGCTATGCATGATTTATTAAGGGTGATAAAAATCTAAGTATGGTAATATTAAACAATTAATTTAAAGTCAGGGATACTTTTCCACAAAAATTGACAAGGATTTTGCACACTTATTTATCTATTATTATAAATTAATAAAATGAAATTTCAGATAAAATAGATAATGTAAAGTAATAGGAGTATAAGATAATAATATTTTACCATTCCCATTCCCATTTTAATACATGACATTATAAAAATCGTAAATATTCACGAGTTAATAAATACTCCCTCCGTTCCATATTTTATTGTGCATTTTCCCCAAATGGACGTTACGTATTTTATTGTGCATTATGTTTTATTCCATTTTGGGACATGCTTTTACTATTTTTAATAAGGTGGGTCTACCACTTTTCCCACCTTCCTTTAGTTTTCCACCTTTTCCACAGATTCTCTCCAATCTAATTTTGCTTTTTAACCCCACTCCCATTATAGTACGTTATTCCTATGTTCTGTCCCAAATAGTAAATGTACAAAATAGTATGGAACAGATGGAGTATATTATTATTATTATTATTATTATTATTATTATTATTATTATTATTATTATTATTATTTAATTATCTTTTAAAATAGTAATGTAGTATATCTCATTTCCCCATGTGGCTCTTTTAAAACACACACACACACAAAAAAAAATGATACTCCCTCGGAGACATCCAATAATATTTGAACAATGTCGGGAACTTAATTTACGTGCAAAAAACATTAAAAATTCTATCTTTCCTCTTAGTTTATGTGCCAAAAAACGATACAGGGATCCTTTCTCTAAATTTTAATATTCTTCCTAGTATGTAGGAAAAAAATTATGTGCAAAAAATATTAAGAGTTATTTTTGGCTATAGATTTACGCTATCTCTGGTAATCTTTTTTCAGTACTTTTTTGTGAAATATTCTTAATGAGCATTTTATATAAAAATTAATTATCTTCCATCGTATTTGTTCAAAAAAAATTCTATAGCTAATATGGGGTGCCTTAGTGCCCTTATGTTTCCAAATCTTCTAAAATGTTTGAAAATAAATTATACTTCCTTCGTTTTTTTTTTACTTGCATCATCTCGAGGTCATGTGGGATCTTTTTAGATTTATCTCAATGACTATATTAGTAAAACTAGTTTGGTCCCCGTGTCATACACGGTTATATCAATATATAAACTTACAAAATATACTTTTATTATTATCATCGTCATCATCACCATCATCATCATTGGTGTTCTTTTATACATCATATGATTTTTAATTTTTATACCATTTGCATTTGTAATACTATTTGCAATTGTCACTTTATATTGAATCTATGACTTATAAATACCACAATTTATCTTGTGAATTCTTCATATTGTATATTATTAATATTTAAATTACATAAATTTTTTTGTATATCAATAGAAAATAAGATATTCGATATGAAAGTTGTGTAATAAAGAGTGTAAAAGTAAGCATGATAATATGATTAAATATTTTGCTTCATAATAATATAGGTGTGGATTATTTTGTCTAATAAAATTGATTCATATTGCTATTTATGTAGATGCTTATTGTACGTTATACTAGTATCTTTTTATTATATATTAAGTATATTTTCAATATTTCTGAAAACATATGTTTTTCTATATACTAGTTATTGGACCGCGGCGCACGGCCCCCAAGATAGCAAAAGTAATTGCAAACAACTAAATGTTCATCATTAGCATAATCATTTAGGGAAAACAAAGACATCTAAACTTGGTAGTTAAGAACATAAGTTATGTAGATTGCATTAGCTCTAAAACGCCCTTGTTGTGTATATAGCATGTCATAATGATTTACACATGTTCTTCGACTTAGATAACCATACCAATAATATCTAAATGATCACTAAAAAAACTGAAGATCTTTGCAATGCTGGATAAGAAATGAAGATCAACGATTTCAGAGGAAAATTATTTTCTTGACAACTTACAAAGTTTTGTTTACAAGCAGAGAGATTTGAACACAAAAGCAGAAATTTGATATTAGAACTGAGAATACATAGCATAACAATACCAGCAAAAAAAGCGTTCAATTTATTTGAACTGTAACCGTATTTAGTTTTCTTTTGTTTGATTCCTTGCCACAATAGTTAGAGAGATGGAAAAATGGAGATGCATGGCAGAGGATGGATTAGGTAGAGCAAATGAGGAAGGTAAGGAACATGGAGGAAAATGTGGCATTTCTTCCATTAAAAAAAGACAATGTATTCCAACATTGGAAGAACTATTTTTCATCCTTTGGAAAACTATAATCCACTCTCAAAACCCAAACAAAAGATGGGAAAACCAAATCAGCCAGAAGATGTTTTCCTCCTCACTAAAGTTCACTCATTTGCAACCTGGAATCGTAAATTTTGAAATATACTACATATGTGACAATCTGATTAACAACAAGGGTAAGCACCAATCTGATAACACACATAAAGACTCCAAAAGGAAAGTAATATAAACATACATGTAAAGCCATCTTTTTAACTTTGTTCATAGCTGAAAAATGTTTCGAACGTGATAAAACGGCAAAGTCCAGTGGTTTATCAGGTGCAATGGTGTCATCCACAATCCATGGGTGACCTGCAGGAGATAGATTTCGAACTCAGCGTACAATTAGGCTAACCATACTCAATGACGTAGACATTTTTGCATCATATTTTTTTCTTTTAATGAATTATGACTCACAGAGAGCTTCATAAGCTGTTATGCGCGTCTTTGGGTCTCTTTGAAGAATTTTACGGATCAAATCCTTTGCAGTATCTGAAATATTTGGCCATGGTTCAGATTCGAAGTCTAGCTTTCCATGGAGAATTTGTATGAAAATTCTTGATTCGATTTCTGCATAGGAGGTAAATGGACAAATTTATTACAAATATTATTAACTTACTTTTCTGGCCATAAAAAAAATTACTTTCTTTGAAAAAACAACTATCATTACAAGGATAAGCATGTATCATGTTAATCGCCTAAATCTCTTAGACTTAGAATCTTCTCTTTCAACAACCTTAAATCTCTATAAATATAAGCAAGAACAACCGACACCAACGTAATCTTTAGTCCTTGTAGCTAAAAGCACATCAATTCGAAACACACTCTTATTCAATATCAAGCAAAATATTGAAAATAATTTCACTCAAAACATAACCAAAAAGTTCAAAAGCTATAGCTTAAACAGAGAAAAAATAGAAAAAAAAATAGAGAAAGACTTCATGCTTAACCCCAAAAAAATCAAACCAGAAAGTTCAAAAGATATAGCTTAAACCGGGAAAAAAATAGAAAAATAAAATTAGAGAAAGACTTCATGCTTTACCCAAAAAAGTTCGAACAAGAGTAAGAAAAAGGGAAGTTAGAGAAAAATATCAAGGAAAGTAAAATTGTATTCTTTCATTACCACGCTTTGAATTTGTACTACTTTGAACACCAAAAGTTTTCTAGCAAAATGACCTACTATTGAAATTGCCAACGAAAATATCTAAGTATAGTAATTTTCATAAGTTCAAGCTAATTAGACAATCTTAACACTTGCATATCATTTCTACTTCTACCATATCATCTCCAGCAGGTAGCAAACCTGCAGGAGGATGAAGAAAACCATAAGCTAGCGTACCTGTGCACTTACAGACTACTATGCTCGACAATTGGTCTTGGGTGAGACCATTGGCATTGAGTCACCCTAAACAATATTACAATTAACCTATTCACCTCTCAATAAGTTCCTCATAAGTAACCCTTAACATACCCTTAGCTGACACTATTTTGACCTGACCAGATAAACTAACTTGAATCCAACCCAAATAATCCCAACTCAACTTGAATTACCTATTTTACGATATATTTCGAGCACAACCCAAAATCAAAACAGAACCATCTGAATTGCAGACTCTAATAAGTTACCCCTGAACAATACAACAAGTCACTTATGGGACCTTCATGATGTAAAAAGTCATTCATCGAAGATCCTCAAGGCGATCTGGTCGTGCCAAAAAGTTGTGGTGAGACCGGCCTTGTATAAGTTAATGCGAATGTTTAATCAAAAATTCAAAGAAAGTCAAACCTCAGCAGACCTCTAGAACATATTTCCTTTCATCACCAGACTTAAAATAACACTGGTAATCGCCTCTCATCTTCATGAAGAACACCTTAGATTCACTCACAATAGAAGTAGGAATAGGATTGGACAGCACAAAAAATAGTGACATTAAACAAAAGTAATATGATATAAAACAATCGACAATAAAATAATGTGATATTGAACAGCACAAAAAAAATTAATATCAAAATACTACCTGACCACCAGGCAATGAGAGGACAGTCAGCTTGCTCTTAGCAGCACAATGGATGGCTTTGGAGCCCAACTTCACCAACTTTCTCTTCCCTCAATAGTCTTGCGCTCCGGCCCTCAAATTCCTCGCCCTAATAATCGATAGCCTGCAATTCCAACCCCAACGCAGACGACTCTTAGGAAAAGGAGAAGCACAAAAGGCAAGATTCACTAATGGTAATAACACAACCTATCATACAGAGAAGGCTTAAATTCCTCACATCTTCATTTTTTGTTCACAACCTGTAATATCAGCAAACCTCGCACTTTTTCCCTGTTTTCTGCATCATGCTGACTTTCCACCACTGGAAAGGAATCCATTCTGTTGCAGTGCAAGCAGGAGAAAATTCAAGCACTAAAATGACCAGATTATGAGACAATTTTCAAGGTTTTTATTGAGAAAGGAATTTGGCAAGTTGGCTTTCTGGAGATGACAAAGTCTAAGGCTACTGAACTACATAAACAGTACATGCAGGACTACAATGATTAGCATTAAGAAATTAAGAATCATAATAATTCAAACATTACTACTTATGAATACATATAAGCTGTACATAAACCCTTCTGTTGCTTCGAATTTAAGTTGTTAAGAGAAAAAATGCAAAATAAGCTAAAATTGAGAGAAAAAATGTACAGAATCAATCCATGATGACATTGAAATCCTTTGCCCTGCACATGATAGCAAGATACAATTAGATTCACTCCAGTGATGAGAAAATTTCAGAATCTCAAGCTACTTCCCCCCAAAAGTAGTTTATTTCATAAATGGTAGCGAAATTTTAAGCACACATCCTGGCAGCAATCGTCTTCATCTTTTTAATTGTGTCAAATGGCATAGAAGCATGGAAAATCTTAGAAGATTTGAGTAATCAGATTGACCTAGTTTTAACTAAGGTAGTCACATCTGGACTCCCTGGTATAGGTCTTCTGTCCAAGATAATGAGTCACAAAAGCTGCCAGATTACTCCTGTCATTTGTGAGCTTTTGTTCCTTGTTGTATTTAGTTTATGTTTTGTATTCGATTTGTGCTTATTTGGTCTTTCTTTGTGCATGTCTTGCCTTGTTTTTAAAAATTATTTAGATTTTAGATGTAAATGTTTACTCATCTTATGGTCTTTAGCTGCAACATTTGATGATTTTGTGTGCAATGATGTCATCTCATGATTCGATGGGTTTAATCTTAAAGTGCTTATCCAAGGGTGTTGTTGACTTTCTGGTAAAGCCTATAAGAAAAAATGAACTTAAGAACCTTTGGCAGCATGTTTGGAAGAGGTGTCACAGTGTAAGTGTCTTTACATTTTCAAGCTTTCCATCAGCTTCATGGTTCGTGTAGGAGTCTTTCAATTTTTCGAACTTTCTAGCACATATGACAAAAACCTGCATGCTAATTCCCGATTAGATAATGGAATAAGCTCTTTCAGCTGGTCTTTTACTTCTTTCTCTTCTCCTCTTATGAAAAACTGGTATGCCACTATATATTCGTTTTTATTTTTAATTTAAATTTTTCTTCATTCTTTTTTTAGTCTAGTGGTAGTGGAATTAAAAGCTGCGTCAGGAATGGAAAATCCGTACGAAAACAAAAGGGATGAAGAGTCGGACAATGGCAATGAAAATGACACTCACAGCAATCAGGAAGATGATAACAGAAGCATTGGTTTACAAGCAAGGATGGAAGTGGGACCCAGGTAGTGCTAACCCCTGTAATATTAAACTTCCTATATTAGGTGTGAGTAATGTGATGCTGTTAAGGCCTTTTGGGTGGTTGCTTCTATTTCACTAAGGATAATAAGAAATTGCTCGCTATTGATAGTTAGGGCACCTCAATATCACCTCCTTTTGTGTGTTTGTTGAACTACCTTTTTAGCTAGACTTGAGTATTTTAGCCTAAAGGATAGAACATGTGCATTTTTGGTTGTGGTTGTTACTGTTATTTAAAGACTATTGCCACCATTTTCTCACATATATTTGACATGGAAGTGTCCTAACCAACCCCAGCCCCCAACCTAAAAAAATGGGAGGGAGAAATTACTGGAGATTACGTAAAAAAGTCAGTCGTTTGGTTCATTGACAAAATCGTATAATAGGATAGTGACAAATTAATGTAGGCATACAAGATGATTGGCTATTCTTCCAAAAGTTTTTTTCTTTGATCACTATAATCTTATTGATCCATAATCCCTTTGAAACATAAGCATACCTAATCTAACAAGACAAACAAAAAAAGCTTTAGATTCAAAATCATCTTATTTACTTAAAACTTGCCAAATTCAGATTCAAAGAAAAGTCTAACTAATTTAAAAACACCTCATATTCTCATCCCAAAAGCTCCAAAAGAAAAGATGAAAATTTCAATTTGAAGATCATCCAAATTAACAATATGAGAATACAAAGATTATTTGCTTAAGATCCTTAACAACCCATTTCATTAAACTAATAACGGTGGAAATTAAGCTACAAAACATATGAAATGAATAAAGTTTCAATATTGATGAAAATTTAAGAAAATAGAAATGAGGATCAACCTCTTGTTGTCTAAAAATTAAGTGGTTGAGCTATATCTAAGGTGATCTTCTCTTATGTAATTAATGTCACAAGCATTAAAGCAAATCAAAACTAAGATTAAGATGAAGCATGAGGTATGCAATAGAGTGAAAATTTGCAACATAAGCATCAAAAACTCAAAAAGAACCCTGTGACGAATCAAAATATTAAATGGTACCTTGTGAGGAAGAGCTTATCAATCACAGCATATACCGACAGACTTCTGACTTCCTTTTATGCTGACTGGAGATATGAGTACTTGCATGGCACTGAATCATATAATGTGAAGAAGAGGTGCGTACTTTGGATAATAACTCTCTGTGTGCATCCTGTGATTACCATCATGTAAGTTAAAAAGACCTTTTCTATATTTCTTTCCACCTTTTATTTTCCAACTAATTGTCTTAGAAAACCAAACATCCCCTAGAAGATTGTATATACTCCCTCCGTTCTCTTTTGTTTTTCTTAGTTTTCCAAATACAGGAACATTTAGCATTATAATTGAACATTTTTCTCCTCCGCAATTATGTTCAAGAGGGATACTTTGTCAACAAGATAATAATCTCCAACCTACCAAACAACAAACTCCAACCTAGCAAACAACAAACTCCAACCTTCCTTTGATACCCTAATTTAAACTTCTAGAGTTGCTCATTTTACTCCTCCAAAATCATTCAACTGCATGTTTTGCCCATTTTCAAACAAGACAAAGATCAACCAATCCAATAATCAGAAACATCAGAAATCCCAAAAAAAAACCCACTAAGACTAAGTATAGCCCAGAAGAAAAAGTTTGCAACATTAGCATAAAAAAACTTAAAAAGAACCTAATCAGCAGCATAAGTCACAGATTTGAGCTGAACCCATTTGAACAAGTGAAAATTTTATCACCAATAACCGAAAAATATACCAAAATCCAAAAACTGAAGCATAACAAGGTAATCATTAAATTCCTCACCTATCTCTGATGTTGTTGTTGTCGTTGTCATTGCTTCTGTTGTTGATGCTGCTATCATCCTCACCCGTCTCTCAAATGAATCAAATCTTACATGCCGAAGGTCGAATAAAAACCTGTAAAATTTTAACCCTAAATTCATTAGAATTTGAACCTGATGTTCAAGCTTTAAACAAAAATTGCTAAAATGAAAAGAAGAGAAGGAAAGAGAAAAAAAAAAAAGGAGAGAGAAAAAGAGGAGATAGACATGGAAAAAGGGGGAAGGGGCAAAATCCTGGTAAACCAAAATGAATGGGTTGGAGGAAAACCAAGATGAAAGAATGTGTGAAGTAAAAAGAAGATAAAATCATTGAAAGAAGGAAACCTCGGACAAATCTTTAGGGCAAATAATCGACAGAGGTTCTTCTCTCTCAAGCCAAAATGACGATGACATTGAACAGAGAAACTCAAAACGACATCTTCAGGGCGAATCTCAGGACACTTCATATGTACTCCAATTAAAATGTCAAAAATCAAAGGAAAAAAAAAACAGAACACTCAAACACATAATAAGTCACTGTCTTATCACTCTCTAATTCAACTAATTACATTAATCAATCAAAAACCCAATTCCATTGTTATTGATGTGTAGATTATTCGATGACTTGCAGCAACCTTTATAGCCAAAAAAAAATATATCAGAAATCTGAATAATACTTCAATTTCTCATATTTTTTATTTTGATTTCAAAGCTGATTGAATAAGATCATACCTAATTAATCAGTAGTGATATAAAAAAGGCTAGATCTATGATAATTGAGATTACTCCTTTGAAGATAATACTTCTGAGCGTGGCTAGCAACTTGAGTTGGCGTTGGTGTTTTTATGAAGTTTACAGAAAGGGGCTGGTCGAAACGGAAGAGGAGAGGAGAAAGAAAATGAAAGGGATCATCTAACAAACACAGCGAATTCCAACAATCTAATTCTAATATCCAATAACTCTATAAAGCTAAGTTAGGGTACATAACAATGCATTGACATGGCAAAGCAACATATAAATCAAAATTAAGTGCTCTCAAATGAAACACTAACCAATGTATATCCATTAACATAATAAATTAGCAAAAGCATTGCTCGATTACTGCCACAAAATCACAAGCATTAGAAAAACACAGTAAAACAAAAGCGCACAACATTGTACTTAGGGCTGTCAAACAGATCAGGTCGGGTCAGGTTCGTGTTCGGGTCAGCTGATTTCGGGTCAGCCACCCCCCAACCCGAACCTGACCCATTTAAGATTTCAGGTTGAAAAACCCAACCTGAACCTGATACTTTCGGGTTCGGGTCAACCCGAATATGACCTTATTTGACCTGAAACTTTTATTTTGGGTGTAAATCAGGTTGTTATATTCAGAGATGGGTCAACCTGATTTTGTTTATTTAACCTGACTTTTCAAACAAGTGCATCTTAAAATTCTAAAGCAAAACAACAAATTAATCCCAAACAAAATTGTCTAAAAGAATACAAATAATCCCAAACAATTTAATCCCAAACAACTGCTTCATCATTTCGAAAAAGTCTTGTTTCAGTTGCATCAATCTCTTGGTTTACTTCCAAGTCATCTGGATCTACAAGCACAAAACAAAAAAAAAATACAGTATTAATATTTCAAGTAATATTGATTAAGAAATCAGAATTGAAGAGTACTCAAATCACATGCATGATGAATCAAGGACTCAAATCACATAAAAAATCAGGCACAATAAACCAGAAAATCTTATAACTATATAAACACAAAAAAAAACTATACCCAAAAACAAATGAAACAGGCATAATAAAATAAATGAGAAAATAAGAAAATAAAGGACAAAATAAGAAAATAAATGTCTAACATAGAAAAATAGAAAAGAAAAAACGGAAAAAAAATGAAATAAAATTGCAGAAAAAAAAATAAAATAGCAGAACAAAACGAAATAAAATACCAGAACAAAAAGAAATAAAATAGCATGACAGGAAAAAAAAAATAGCAGAAAAACAGAAGAAAAATAGCAGGAAAAAAACCGAAAGAAAATAAAGGACAAAATAAGAAAATAAAATTGAGAAAAGAAGAATACCTGATGTTGAAGAAGAGCAGCAAAAATTTCTGATTTATGAAGGAGAATGAAGAAAATAGAAAAATAAGAACAAAATTCGAGCACATAAATAAAGAAAAACTAAAAAAATTGAACAAAATTAGAGCAAAGAAATACCTGATGTGAGTGATTCGAGCAGCAACGAACGAAGAAGACGGAGCAGCGAGGGGCGAAGAAGACGGAGCAGCGAGCAGCGAAGCGCCGGCGCCGGCAACGAAGAAGAAGAGGAGTGACTGAAAGTGAGAGAGAGAAAAAGAGAGAGAGAGAGAGAGAGAGATAAAGAGAGAGAGTGTGTGAGGCGTTATAATTTTAGAAATTTTAGGGTTAGAGTGAAAGATTGTGAGGAGAGGAGTCATTGAAAGTTTAGCCTCATTTTGTTTTTTGGGCCCAAAGTTTTTGGCTGGAAAAATATCAACCGTTCAAAACAATTTTTTGTTTTTTAGTTCAATTATTCGGGTCAGGTTATAACGGGTTGACCCGACCTGATTTTGACCCATTTACAAATCAGGTCATGTGGGTCATTTTCAGGTCAGAAAATTCAACCTGAACCTGACCCATTTAACTTTCAGGTCGGGTTCAGGTCGACCCATTTAACTAATCGGGTTGAAAATCTCAACCCAAACCCGCTAATTTCAGGTCGGGTTCGGGTCGGGTTGTCAGGTTGGGTCGACTTTTGCCAGGCCTAATTGTACTCACTCCGTCACTCGTCACTCAAGCGAGTAAAATCAAATGAATGTTGCTGAAAAACAGTGAAAACCAAGTAAGAAATAGTTGCCTGTTCTTTAGATCCAGTGCCATAGACAGTAATTCTATTAAGTTGGGAGGGCAAGACAGTAATTATACTGTTACTAAGCTACAGTAACCGAACTCCTCACTTTTTAATAGGTCACTGTTTCCCACTGTTCCTTAATTTGAAAGATAACATCTTGCCTTTTACATCATCTCTCTTCTTACTTCACCTCACTAGATCTCCACTACTCTCGTCCCCTGTCCCACGCTCGCTTTCCTCTGCTTCACGGTATTTCGAGTATTCCTTCTGTAATCTACTAGGTAAATCTCAAACTTGCAATTAATTTCTACATTTAATTATGTAATTTGCATACTCTATGTAATTTTAGATCAGGATTTGTATTACGTTTTTTTAGATCTTTCATGTTCGATTATGATATTGATTTGTTTCTTGTGTGTAGAAGATTTTATGTGGTAATTTAACTATTAAGTAGCTTTTGCAAATTATGATAGGTGAAATTTGATTGCTTGGAAATGGCTGCTAAACCAGCTATAATTGCATTGTTTGATGTTGATGGCACACTTACGGCTCCCAGGAAGGTGGTTTTCTTTTCCCTTTTGTTATTAAATTTCCAAACGATGTATTTGTTGTTACAGATTGCTAGTATGCAGATTTCTCTTTGATCCATTTTTTAGATAGTTTCACTTTGACTTTTACATTATTTATATACCTTAATTTTACCACATGTTTAGTAATATATAAAACAAATGTTATCGAATTTGTCTTAATGTTTATATTTCAACATATTAAGTTTTTATATTTTATTTATATATATGATTAAAATTGTGTGTTTGCAAACGTGAAAGTTAAAGTGGCACAACTAAAAAGAAGCGGAAGATTTTTTATTGAGTACACTACATCTCAAAAATAGCTTCTGAAATTATAATGTTGGACTTGCCATGTATGTTAACCTTGTTTGATGAGAATTTTGTCTAATATCACATTTGATTGGCAGGAGGTAACACCTCAAATGTTGAAATTCATGAAAGAATTGCGCAAGGTATGCTCTTGATCGTTTGTTTTTTCCAATAGTTGCTTGCATTTAAAGTGTACAGTATGTCTTGAGAATGTCTTTGTATGACTTGTGATGCAGATCAAAGTCATTCCTTGTTTGAGGAATGTATAAAATGAAAATTATTGCGTGGCTTACAAGCTTATTGAACTAGTAGGGGCTTGCAAAGCTCAATTCGTGATGGCCTCTAGTCAAGCTTTAAGCTATTTCTGGCAACTTTCACTGAAATTTTGTCCGAAAATCAAGAACCATTTTAAAGTAATTCTACATATGAAGCTGTGTTTTGATAAGAAGTGACGTATCCCCTTAATTCATTACCGATTCTAATGAATTAAGTGATGAAGAAACATACCCTTTCTCCCTCTCCCTTAAAAACATAAGTGATAAAGAAAAGAAAGCTCTTGTAGGTTGTTGTAATTATATTAAGCAGTAGATAAATGAAGGAACCTGAGAAATTTCATTTGTTGTAATAGATTTCTTATTACAGGTTGTTCCTATTGGTGTTGTTGGAGGATCTGACCTAATTAAGATATCAGAGCAACTTGGAAAGACAGGTTAGCTTCTTTAGGCCCTCTTTCTCATATTCTGTCTATAATGGCTGCTCTGCAAATAAATAGTATATTGTTGAATACTTGAATGTATATGTTGATTGGTATTAATTCTCCTTATATATAACCTTTTAACATTGAAAATATATGGCAAATTTTGGGTTATTCTCACGAATTGTTGCTGGAAACTATTATGTTGCCTTATTTCTTGTACGACTTCAATATCTTTGTTTTGATTGTGTAGTTATTGGTGACTATGATTATGTTTTCGCGGAGAATGGACTTGTTGCTTATAAAGACGGTGCAGAGATTGGCATCATGGTAACATTTATAACTCATGTGTAATTGTATCCATTTGTTAAAATATGGCATTGGCAAAGTTTATCTTTATGATGTACCTCATTTTTGCTTGCATAAGAGTGTCTTAAGAAATGCATAGTTGGAAGGAGCATACTTTTTCTTTTAGTGCTATTTTCGTCACAAGTCATATATGCCGGAATCTGGAGCTTTTGGACCTAGCTAGTTTGTTCACAGTACTATGCTAACTAATAACTTGCTTTATTAGTTTGTATATCAATTGAATACTGAACTACATATAAAACTCTAATTTTATTGTACTTACTTTGTTGATTAGATTAACTTCTAGATTGGCAGAGCTAAAAATCTCTGATGAAATAACTATGGTGTGAATCCTTTATGTTGCGGACCTTACAACCACAATTGATCATGTAAATCAAACAGTAGAGATTGTGCCTCATGCAGACTAAAATAGCTACTTGAGGTAGCAGTTTAGTTTGTATCATGCATCGATCTTGACCTTTGATTTACATGGTCCAACAATTGCTTTTGTAGTTCATACTTCATACCATAAGGTGTGTTCTCACAAGTCACAAGAACCTAAAACTATTCGATTCACTTAACGAGTTTCTTTAGTCACACTTGCCAATACGATATTTGTATCATCCATATATTGTCCATAAGCAAAACTTATAAAGTACTTCATAAATTATAAAAATTAACATTGTGAAGAATCTAATAACATTATGCATGAATATGTTTTTCTTGAGTATAAATCACAAAAAGATAGTCATAATAGAGTGTGAATAGTGCCAAAGTCAAAAGTGTCAACTAAAAAGAGATGGAGGAGGTATATTTTTTTTAATGATATGTATATCATATAATATGTCTATATGTAGGTTCCTTTCAAATATATAAAAAGAGTAGTGTTTGCCATTCAAGAGATTTCAGATGTCAATATCAGGGTGCAAACATGTAGTTATATTATTATATATAGTTAGTTAGATAACATGTTTTTGTAGAGATGAAAAGGTTTTCATTGATAAGGCTTCTTTTTAGAGTGGTTATTATGTTAAAAATAGCAGAATTACATAGTTCGTATGTTTAATGAGTGTATGATATTGCAGAGCTTGAAGAATCATCTTGGAGAAGAAAAGCTTAAGGTAAGAGGTTTACTAACTTTAAAAGAATTTAGTCGTTTAGATTGAATGCATTCTCTACTTGAGCGAGATCATATAGGGTTTCAAGCTTGGGCGTATTCATATTGTGAATGCTTGCTGTGGAGGTTAACTAAAAGAAGGCTATCATTGATTGCCTTAAATTTTGAAAATAGTCACGAGGATGCCTCATGTAGTCATGTATAGCAGTAGGACTCTTTGCAATTTTGGTTAAGCTTTAATATCATGGTGTTTGCATTATTTGCTTAAGTAGTTTGATTGGTTTTGCGATTTGTTGTTTTAGGAGTTCATCAATTTTACACTTAAGTACATCGCAGACCTGGATATTCCTATCAAAAGGTATGCATGGATGTGGATGAATCGTTATTGGTATCTCTTCATCTTTTTGTAAGAGCTCAATTACTATGTGCTGCTTTCACCCAACAAATTTGTGCAGGGGAACATTCATTGAGTTTCGAAATGGTATGCTTAATGTTTCACCTATTGGGAGAAATTGTAGCCAAGAAGAAAGAGATGAGTTTGAAAAGTATGATAAGGTATATACTTTCTTTTCCTATACATTTAATTTCACATATTAATAAGATCACTAAACTTCAATAGTATATTTTTAAAAATCTACTCACTTCTTATATAGGTCCACAAGGTACGTGCAACTATGGTGTCTTTGTTGCGAGAGAAATTTGGTCACTTTAACCTGACATTTTCGGTAGGAGGACAAATAAGCTTTGATGTAAGTAACTGCGAGACCTTGTAAAAGTTGTAAAGGCTACTTGTGAATACAAAGTCTCATTTTGTTCTTGCAACTTATAGGTTTTTCCTCGTGGTTGGGATAAGACCTATTGTTTACGATACCTTGAGGCGTTCAATGAGATTCACTTTTTTGGTGACAAAACTTTTGAGGTGACATGCATTCTTCATCTCATAGCAGTTTTCTGGTCTTAAATGCCTTTACTCTATTTCTTTATCAAATTGTGTTGTATATCAATCTACTCTTGAAGTCTTGATACACCTTTTGTTTTTTATCACTTGCTTCACGCAATAATGTTAGAATTTTTGGTATGTCATATGATTACTTTTGTGTAGTTTTTATTTACTTTCAAGTTTTAGGTTATCTGCTTATTACATTTTGGAGCAATGGTAATGAAAATCTTCCCTCCTTTCTTCATCTCACCTTGGTGAGGAGCCTCTTTAGAGCCATAGGATGTTGATGTTGATATAGTCTGTCACATGCCGCCCCTTTGTTGACCAAGGAGTCACGCTTCATTCACCTAGGTTTACCCCAAAGATGGTTATGCAACACTTAAAGCCTCTGTGCTTATGTAAGTATACTTTTTATCTTTGCTACACGCTTTTGCCCAAGGAAGACGCTAGCGGTCTAGTTTACTCATTACAATGCTTGAATTGTCCCTTGGTTTCTACACTTAATCTCACCCTAGTGTTAAGACATGGAAGAATTGAAGATGATGGGACTTAAGTGTTGCTTGAAGAGTGAAGAGTCGAAGGAATGTGTGGAATGCTTTGATATGGATTTGGTCTCCTATGTACCAATGATCTCCACAGACAAGCTTATTGTAGAGGAGTTACCCTTTTTTAAGGTGTAAGGGGAAAATAAGCGAAGCGGCCTCGTTTATGCCCTCACATTTGCTTTTCACCAAATAATATATATATGTCCTAACTGTAGATAACTCTAGAACAAATTAAACCTAAAGTCTCTAAATAATTTCCTTGATATTCTACACAAATATCATTCATTATCCTCCTTTTGACATTATACTAATATCCTCAACAAGCCATTCTACTAAATTCCGAGAAGGCTCTTCCAGAATTTTCAATAGTCCCTTTTATGTTTTATTAGGCCACTTTCTCAAGTATCTCCTTGAAAGCTTCATACTTCAATAACATGATACTATGTGTGAATTCTCTGTAGGCATCAACCCCTAAATACAGGACTGTTCCACTATCCACTTCTCTCAATAAACCCAGTATTGAAAATTCTTATATGTGGTATTTGTTTTGGAGCCCTAAAATTCTTCAATAATCTTTTCTTTTGGGGAGGGGGTGCTTGGCAAGCGGCAAGTATTCGGTGTAACACCAAGCCGTTGTCTAGGAGTTAACCCATGAATAAGGAAGAACGTCCTGACTAGTTCGTTGAGATCTAAATTTTAGCCCTTCATCATACCTTTCTTTGGGCTACTGAATCAGCTGCTTTATTTTTTGTCCCAAAAATTGTAAATGGTTTTCCTCTATTAATGTATCATAAACTAAATCATATAAGATCTACTTCTTGGACTAGAGTGCCTTACTAAAAATACTGAGGTTGATTTCTGAACTTTCAGAAGCTGATAAGCATAGCCTGTTTTTGGATTATTGATTTGGTACGATTTTCGTAATGTATGTGACGTCAAAATATTTTAATGCAGAATTGTGTTAGTTCTAATGGTGTTTAACGCTATGTTTTTGTTATTGGAGTTAAGTGACTTTAGTGTTCATGATTTGATATCAACTTCCAAGAGTTTAGACAGTCTATGGGACATATGCAGCTGATAACACTGTTGTGTTTAAATGTGATAGTGGTTGTTTCAGCAGTCCATGAATATTTAATCTGATAATATTCCCTCCATCTCATAATATAGTTTTAGTTTCTCATTTTTCATGGTGTTAAGGAATATGGAACATATCATGATTTGTCTTTAATGGTGGTGTACTAGTAGTGTAAAATAATTGGTTTTCCTTTATTTTTGAACCAAAAAAAGCATTAATGACGGCTTTTGGTGAAATTTGCTGATTATATCAACCAATAAAATTAACTTAAATAAACAATAGGATTACAAGTAATTAAAGTAGAAAGATTGGTAAGTTAAATTAGAAAGATTTGAAGTAGGAACTTTTTTGCAATGGAGGACGTACTACCTTTATATCTTACTTTTTGCGGTGTCTGTGACTCTGTCTCCATTTTTTTTCCCTATAACTAGGTTTCGGGCTTCCTTTTTGCAGGGTGGAAATGATTATGAAATTTTTGCATCAGAGAAGACCATAGGTCATACAGGTGAGCTATCCTTTAGATTTGCTGACTGTCATGTCGGTCCATCTCTTCATATTCTGTTACTACTCGCGTATTCTTCTTCTGCAAACAACCATTCATCACCTGTCCATGAAACACCTTGTCAATTACAAATGTGCTTAGCTCCTTTTTGGCAATAAAATGACCATGTTTCTCTTTTTCAGTGACATTCTTGCATTCGTTTCTCATGTTTGAGTTTAACTATTTCTTTTTACATTTCTCAGTTACCAGTCCCGAGGATACGATGAAACAGTGCACAGAGATTTTTCTTAACAAGGCAAATTGAGATCTGCTTTCCAGTTGCACATTGTTTGACACTGGTCCTTTAAGGCAAATTGTACACCAAATTTATACTGAATGTGAAATTAAACAAGGGAAGTATTCCTCCTAAAAGAACTCTGTTATTTGTATACCTAAACTTGGTTATTTATGGAGGAGGGAAAATTTTTCTAGTGAGTGACGTTACAGGGTTATGCAATCATTGACGTTGATTACATTGTAATTTTAAGTTGCTAAAGGAATAAAGGAGAACACATTTTTTCTACTACCAGTACTGTTTCTATTTCAATAGCATTTCAAGAATTCAGATTTGTTGCAATGGTTATGGAATTTGTTGTGACCTAGTGGGTTATTTGGCTTTATGGTTACTAGTTAGGGAATGGAACGAACGTTATTGGTGACGAGTAACTATGTTTTGAGGTTGAAGAGTCAATCTTTAGATATGTTAATGTTTATAAGAAAGAAAAAGTTCATCTTGCTAACAAGACTAAATTTTGTGATAGAAATGAACATAGTTGACGAAAGAAGTTGAATTGAGATTAGATAAGCGAAGTAAACACTTGGATGTTTTTGTTAATAAAATTTGTGCATTAAGATAAATTTTCAAACTGAAAATATATATCATGCATGGTAAAATGGACTAAGTCATCTGCACACAGAAGGGTAGTTTTATATATGATATAATTGTATCTTATATCTATGATGTGAAATATTACTATATGAGCATGTCCAACCATGAGGATTTACCATCCTCGTGACACTCTCTCTCCTCTATGAGAGTTTTCCATTGATGGAGGAGAGGTGGTAATGAAGACGGAGAAGAGAAGGAAGAGGATCCTCTATTTTATAATGATTGTAATGATTGGTTTTGCTTAGTCATTAAGTCAAAAGTTGGGCCATGTGAGATTTTTTCCTTCTTATTAATTGAAAATACCTATTAGTTGTGGGTTCATATAGAGAATAATTTGGCTTTCATTTGTTGTGGTGTATGTGATTGGAAAGAGAGTAATGTGAATCCTGAGCAATGATAAAACACTAACTATCTATCAGGTACCCTTTTGCAAAAAAAAAAAAACAAAAATGATCAATGATTCAAACAAAAAGGTAAAAAAAGTACACTAATTGAATTAATAAAAATATCCCATCCAGTATTACTTAGCCGAATTTAATTTAATATAAGATAGGAAAAAACAAGAGTCACTTTATGAGCTCTTGTTTCTAGGTTGAAGACACCTGTTATTTATAAACCAACTCCTATTTATGTGTTCAAGACACTTGGTATTTATAAATCAACCCATATTTATGTGTGTTAAGCTTATTTTTTGTCATAAAGTACAACGGTAATCTGAAAAAAGTAAAATTTGCATTGATTAGTGTGCTTCACCGGCTTTTTTTCCCCCCGAAAAGTGCAATTGGTCATTATAAGACTCGTTGTTGGGCTTTCTAGCGATGGGAGATTAGTCACCGGAAGACTTGCTGGCTAGCTCGTGCAATCAACGAAAAAAGCCTTCTCCATACTCTATCTTCTAAGTGAATTGGCATTACCATACTTGTATCCAAGTAAGCAAATAGGAATTACCATACTTATTCTTCTAAGTGAATTGGCATTACCTTAGTAAGCTAGCTTTCTAAGCTAAGCAAGCCTGGTTCTCCGGGCACTACGGTAGGACACAAAGAAGGAGAGTCCACTGTTGAGTCAACAATCATCGAGAAGGGCACCACCAAGCGAGATCGAGACCAGCACCTTGTATAGGGTGAACAGATTCAAGGGAGAGTTGAAACCGCTTACCCTCCCTTTATTGAACGTCATAGCCGATATGATGATAGGAAATTCTACTCAAATCCCTGAGATAGGTGGATATTCCTCATGCTTAACACATTACATTTCTAAGTGGAATTCTTCTTTCTATTTTCCATTCAGATAGAATAGGAATTCTGTTAGTTGGTATAGTTGGTTAGGGATTCACCTTGTAATCTCAACTCACAAAATTGAATCCTCTCAACTGCGACACTTGAGATTAAGTAGTCTACTTACCTTTATTCATACTCTCAACTCTGAAGTGCCTAACCCACAAATACTAGGGCTTCCTTAAACGAATTCATAAATGAACTCATTTGCTAAACGTCGCTCTAGAATTTCATACTAACGCCCTGTATAAATACATAGATTTGTATTTGTGTATTCTTATAATCCCACTCTCCCACTCTCCCACTCTCCCACTCCCACTCTCCACTCTCATACTCCGGCGAGAAGGTTAATTCCGGCGAGTATCTCCGGCAACACCTCTTCGAATTCCGGGTATGTATCTAGGTTTTTTCTGAATTTTTTTTTTAAAAAATAAGGGGGCGCCCACCAAGGACGCCCCACCACCGGTGGAGGCGTCCTTGGTAGGCGCTCCACCACATGGTGAGGCGTCTGCCAAGGACGCCTCCACCGGTGGTGGGGGCGTCCTTGGTGGGCGCCCTCTTATTTTTTTGAATTTTTTTTTAAAAAAGAAGGGGAGGCGTCCACCAAGGACGCCCCACCACCGGTGGCGGCGTCCTTGGCAGGCGCCTCACCATGTGGTGGAGCGCCTGCCAAGGACGCCTCCACCGATGGTGGGGCGTCCTTGGTGGACGCCTCTTTTTTTTTTTTAAAAAAAATTCAGAAAAAGGGAGAAAAAACAGAGAGAAGGATTAAAAATGATTCCTTCACCTTCGCCTGAGATTCCGTTGCCTGAGGCTCCAATACCTGAGATTTCCGGTGGTAGAACGCAACAAAGCCGTTGCTAAAGGTATAAAATTTTCTTTCATTGCACCTATGTGAAAAGGGGGAAAGATGATTGCTTGTTTCATGGAGAATGAAATTGAGATTGAATCTGCTAAGTGGGCTTCCTATGGAAGGTTAGTCACCCCCTGAGATTTTCTATGTAAATCTGTTGAAGTTTTTCTACGTAGGTTCGAATCCTGCCTCTCCCACTTGTTTGTTGTAGACTTCAGAGAAGAGAAAGAAGGCATTCGTCAGCTAGAAGAAGGTGGTGTCTGTCGGGTGGTGGTGGTGGTGGTGTGGTGGCAAGGTGGAGGGAGTGGTGAGGGAGGGTAAAAAAATCATCACTGCCCTAGTGGTTAAGGGGAGGAGAGAGAAAAAAAATACAAAATATAAAAATACAGTATAAAAATACTGTATTTAGGGCTTCGTTTAGCAAAGCCCTAAATGAATTTTGCTGTTCTCAAAGTTGAATATAATTTTTTTACCTTAAAACGGATTCGAACTAGGGTCAAATCCTGATCAAATTGTCATCCCTAACCCAAGTACCCAACATTAATATAATTTTTCATTTTTGGTTAAGAGACGCTATGCTGAATTAGGAATATATTTCTCCAGTATCTCAATCTGACCCCTAAACCCTTACTCTCTCCCCAAAACCCCTTCACCTCACAGGCTCACACCATAGTTGTTGATAGTTGATAGTAATCCCTTGCAAAACAGCAAAGATGAGCAGCAGCACACCAAAGTTCGACAATCTCCTCCTTCAATCTTTGATGGGTCGTCTTCAACTCCGCCAACAACCTCCTTCTCTCCTCTCTCAGTCCTTCGATGATCTCCTCCTCGACGCCGCCGGCCGTCTCTCCGATTATTCTCTCTCCTCTGACGAAGGAGACTTTATCGACAATGGTGGCGATAACAAAACCCAACTTTCCAAAGAAGAATCGAAGCTTGAAAAGGAGCTCATTAAGATCATTCTCACTGGAAATACCCAATCTTTGAAACCCAATTCAGGGCAAGCGGTTGCCATTGGAGAACACCATGTTTGTGTTGGCTTTCATGAAGAAACCGGGTCCGATTATCGGGTTTGGGAGTGGCATGGTCATATTATGTTGTTTGATGAGGAGGATGGTTATACTCCTGAGTATATTTATGGGAATTACTTTGAGAGGTTGATGGGGAAAGCAGGGAGGAGAGAGAAAGAAGACAAGGAGGATGAAGAAAAAGAAGAGGAGGAAAATGAACACAAGGTGGAGAATTTGGGATTGAGGGAACTGATTGAAGGTGCTGATTCTGCCGGGAGTCGGATTCTTCATCAGAGCCGGAATGCCGGTTCACCCAGGTAATTTATGGATGATCTTGTATACTTGATTAAGTTATTATTGGATGTTGTGTGAGTTTTGAACTTGGTTGACTGATATTGTTGTTGAGTGACAAATGTGTTTATGTTCTTCAATAATGCAAGTGTTTGTGTAATGCCCTGATTTTGGAGCTGCCTAATGATGTTCACTTTGAATCTGAGATAAAAATGCTCAAGGACACTATTGTTTAGAGGGTTTTTATTTCTGTTGGGGGTGAGGCTGTGTGGGGGGAGTTGATGGTGGAATCCTGTATTGTGATCATAGGGTTGATGAGTGGTTGTGTATTCGCCTTACATGAGTTATGTCAAGCCTTTGGTGCTTAGTCTTTTTCTTCATCTTGCTGGCTGCTGCTCAGATGTTCGGTTTGATGCAGTTGGTTTTTGTCGGGGGATGCTGGTCTTCTTTGTTTATACTCTGTTAATGTTATCATTTCCTTTTTTGCCTATGAAGAAGATGAGTCATGTTAAGTTACAGATGCGTAGTGAAGACTGAAATTTAGTGTGGAAGGTAGCAAAAATGGTTGCATAGAGAGGACCTAGCTGCTCAAAGACGCTAAATGGAAACACAGTGGAGATGTTAGAGATTTAAGGGAATAAAGCTCCAAGATGAAGTTAATTTAGGAAACATATATCTCAAAACAGTTTATTCCTTGCCTTCACCTATTTCAAGGAACTTAGATCTCAAAATATTTCATAGCTTGCTTGCACATTTTCTTGCCTACATGAAATAGTCCATATAGATACCTATAGTCCACACAAAGCCTCCATGTACCATCTTTCTTCCCAACAAGAACCACAGGAGAAGCAAAGGGACTGTTACTAGCTTGAATGATGCGCCTATCATACATTTCCTGCACCAATTGTTCAATCACATCCCTTTGTTTTAAAGGATATCTATAAGGCCTAATGTTAACAGAAAAAACATTAGGGAGCAAAGGAATTTTGTGATCAAATACCCCTCTATGAGGTGGAAGGTCTGTTGGGTCCTCAAATACTAAGCTATACTTCTTTTTGAGTTGCTCTAACTCAACATCTTCACACTGTAGTTGATTAAATTCATGGAAAGAAGACTGAACACAACAGTCAATAAGTTGAAGAAAACAAAGTTGAGCAGCTGTATTAATAGCCTTGCCAGATGATTTACCTTCCAAAATCTTCACTCTACTGAGTAGAGTACCTTTTAACACAAATGAAAATCCATTCAAAGCAAAACTCATCACCAATTTCTAAAAATCGCAACTAATCTACCCCAAAGTACTCAACCAGTGCACACCTAACACCATATCACACCCTCCTAAAGGTATCAACATCACCTCAGCCACAAAATCTTTCTTATTCATTGTCCAAGCAAAATCTACACACCGATGATGACACACAAGTTGATTGCCATCAGCTACTGTAATAGATTGAATGGGTATAGTTTCCAGGGTACACCCTATCTTTTGAGCTAAAGATAGGTCCAAGAAATTATGTGTGCTTCCAGAGTCTATTAAGATATGCAAAGGCTTATTGTTCACAACTCCTACCACCCTCATAGTGTGAAAATTCTGATTGCCAGCCAAACCACTAACAGATATCACAGGTTCTGTCAACTGCTTATTTTTCTCAACCATTTCTTCATCCTACCCATCATCATCTGATTCATCAGAATCTTCCAAGAATTCAACTTTAAACAACTGAGGTTCCTTAAACTGACATTTATGACCTCTCACAAATTTTTCATCACAGTAAAACATAATCCCTTGGCTATCTTTTCAGCTCTCACATCATGCGGAACATGTGTTTTGGTTATAGCTTGAGATGGTTTAGTTTGTGGAGTGGGTAAAAGAGGTGGTTTATTGGCATTGTTGTTGTAAGGAATGGCTTGTAAAGGTTTAGGGTTATAAATTGTTTGTGGGTGAGTGCGTTTATAGGTTTTAAGGAAATTTTGAGATGATGCTGAAGCTTGTTCTTCTGCCAATCTAGCATATTCTACAACACGTCTGAAAGCCGTCACAAAAGGCTTGATGGATGGTTTAAGACCTCCTATAAAGCTGTCTAGAATATATGAATCAGGTAAAACATCGCTACGTTGCATCATAATGGATCTCAGGTTCTCAAATTCATCAAGATACACCTCCAAATCACCTAATTGTTGCAGTTTATTGAACCGTTCTACAACATTTATACTCCTAGTATCTTGAAATCTAGCGGACAAATCAATAATGAAATCATCCCAATCTACATGTTTTCTTACAGACAAATAACTAGAGACCCAATTCTCAGCTTTATCTGTCATATAAAGGGAAGCCAAATCTACTCTTTGATCATCCAAAACTTTGCACAGATTAAAGTACCTCATGCATTTTTTAATCCAATTCCTAGGATTAACTCCATCAAACTTAGGAAACTCAAGTTTGGGATTAATACCTTGAATATGATTTCTGGGACTTGGACTAAACTCAGAACCATCATTAGATGCAGAAGTTGAAGCAGCAAAATCTTTTAATTCCTTCACCATCTGCAACAAGTTTTGCATCGTTTTGGCTTGATCTTCCAACTTTTTCTCTAGTGATTTCACTTGTTCTTCCATAACTACAGACTTCCTAGTAGCAGGCACCAGAATGAAGAGTTTTCACCACAATTCTTCAGAAAACCCCAACTAGTTTAGCTAATTTCAGCTAGAAATTGCTAATTTTCACTTATGCATTTCATCAAACGCTTAATATGCATTTAAGAAATAACAATGGTGTCATTGAATCAAATTTTGGCTCTGATACCAATGATGTAGGATAATAGATCCTGCTAAGATAGAATAGAAATAGAAGAGGTAGAAATAGAAGAGGTAGAATAGACTTTGAGAGAGAAGAGAGATTAAGAATCCAGAATTCAGAATGAAAGAGAAAGGAAGAGAGAGATAGAAAATAACAGGAGAGAAGAAGAGTGTGTTTATATTCCTGAATGATCTCTCATACCAGATATTTACAGCTATTTATACAGCAATTAACAAACCCAGCAAGTTAACAACATAACAGAAAGAGAGTTAACAGAATAACAGAATTATGTTATTCTGTTACTTAACAACTTTTGGCTCCTAACATTCTTTATTAAAAATGCATTAATTTCTACCCTTATCACTATATTTTATGATTAAGAGGGAATTATCAAAACCTAGGTTACTTGGACTCCGTTACAAATGTGTTTGAGTATCCGGTTCATCAAACACAAAATTTTAGGACGTGGAAACTCTCTGTGTAATCTGGTCACAGGGTATGAGGACATGGCTTGTGTTAATAATTTTTTTATCTCTCTCTCTCTCTCTCTCTCTCTCACACACACACACACACACACACACACACACACACACACACACACACACACACACACACACACACACACACACATGTATATAGCATTTATGTATTATCAATTATTATCAAGTCATATTATATTTTCATATAGTTATGTAATTTGCATGAAAGAGAACAAAAGAAACATCATGGCCATTAACTTAAATCTTAAACAATGTTTTAAATGACCTGCCAAGGTTCAAACCTGGAAAGAAACAACCATCTATGAAGATAGAGGAGACTGGAGAGAGAAAACAGCCGAGTAAAATAAGTCAAAGTGAAACATCAGAACGCCCGAATTAGAAATCATCTTTTTCTGTCAAGTGTCAACCCATCATGATGAATATTAAAGAAAGCCATTGATGTATCCTCTTCCCATATAACCCTCACCCGATGAGATGTCTATTTCTCCCCTTGATTGGCTTGCACTAGTAGTTGTGTTTGAGTGACATTTGGAGGATCTATACATGTGTCCATGTTGTGTCGACACGGGTACGTCAAGCATTTTCCACAGTCTGGGTAACACAGATTAAAACACATACTTTGTGCTTGGTTTAAGAATTCTATAAATATTGAAACTGGAACCACCTATACCAGCCTCCTTCTTGCTCCCACCAGGACACCACCACCTACCCTTTTGCATTTGCCGCGGTTGCCACCCTTCTTTCACAAGGCCATAAAACTAATCTGAGGTCTTCACATCAGCTTCCCATTTGTGGGCACACCTAACCATCTTATAACCACTAGGATCTTTTTCCTAATTATGCAAAAAGACCCACTACACCACTGCAACAACCCACCCGTCATTAGAACAGTTATAATGAATTGACGTCTCTGAAGCAGATTGAAGGAGAAGATTAAGAAAGAAAACTGATATTCTATTTTTAATTATTGGAAGACAGTTAATTAGAATGATAACCAAAAGATCTCGATAGGCTTTTTCTCTCCCCGGAGTCAGGGAAGAAAGAAGAGAAACAAGCCGATTCGGAAACATTCTCTGGTTCCTCTACAAAATATGGTAGCTAAAAGGCTTTCTCTCTTGAAGTAATCCAATACCAAACTAAACCTCTCAACAATGTTCAGCATATTTTTCCCTCTCTAATCTGCCCTATTTATAGAGCTTCTACTCTAACAAACTATCTTCTTCTTCTTCAAGCCACTACCAATGTAAAGCTAATTCCTAATTGCCCCTTTCCCTTATATCAGTTCATTGCAACAATCTCCTTGGATTTTTTCAAAGATATTCAGTCGAAACCGCTTGTGGCCAATTTTGGCCATTAAAATTCTAAATCTAAAACTTCTAGGTTCAAAATTGACCGCCAAAGATCAAATTTTCAGATTCAGCAATGCAAAGAAGAAATGTGGAAGGTGAGGAGGGGAAAGGAGAATTGACGCGACAATAGAAAAGAATATGGTAGTTAGGGAGAGAGGGAGGAAGAACAAGATCAAGAGAGGGGAAAGAAATCATAGTGATAAGTGAGGTTTCGAATGTTAATAGTGGCAAACATGTTAATTACTACATTTTCACTAGGCACTTATGTGATTCACAACCTTTCCAACTATTTTCCTCTAAAAACAACTATTTTTCGTTGCAGAGTTCCCTCATCCACATGCCCATTACAAGTCAAACACCCCTATCCCCCAGACCCTTAAATCCAAGCAAATGCTTGGGGTAGGAAGTGAATCCTAGATTTCACTAGGGAAGATGGGAAAACTAAACATTGGAGCCAATCCTAGTTCTTTTTAGAAGTAACTATTTGATTTGGTGTAATATATATTACACTTTTGATGTACCATATACCTAAAGGCTTATTTACTTGTTATTCTGTAGAGCTCTAAATGAGTAAAATGTGAGGAATGAGCAAAAAAATAACCTTGGTTAGAGGTGATCATGGAGTGAGCCATGCCGGGCTTTGGCAAAAAAGTGACCCATTTCAGGCCAAAGCCGCACAAAAAATCCACGCCAAAGCCCGGAATTTCGGGCCCAGCCGTAGCGGGCTTTTCCTGCCGTTTCGGGTCGGGCCAAAATTTGGCCAATTTTTTCAAATCTAGGTTGCCCGTAGCCCGGATTTTTTGCCCAAAAAAGCGGGCCGGGCCAAAAAAATGTGCCTAAAACCCGTCCAAAATCGCCTGGGCCGGGCTAATCTTAATCACCTCTACCTTGGGTATATGGTATAGATTTTTTCTGTACATTGAAAAATATGATGCTAGATTTGTTGGATTTATAGTGAATAGAAATCCCTTATGACTTACTTGAGTGTAATTAGGGCTATCAAGCATATGCCCTTGAGTGTTAAATTGTACATAAATATTAAACGAGGAGCGAAAGATGTTTAATGGACCCTCTATTACTTAAGTGATACTGAGACATCATCCAAAATTCTACAAGTAGTGATATAAAGTACCTTCCCGGTTTCTTTTTTAATTTACACACTCTATACCATGAGACTGTCCCATATTTCACTTTAATCATCTTTTGTGATTTATATACAAGGAACACATAATTATGTGGGATCTTAGATTCGTCTCAACTATGAGCGGTTTTCTTTAATAGGTCTCAACTATTACATGACTCGTTTTTGTGTGGGCCCAACCGGTCAAGTAACTTGCTACTTCAGGTTAATAGGCTCACGTAACTTAAAAAACCATCCCCACACATTTTCTTTTTTAACTAGCTTTCCCTTTTTTTCTCTTCAGTTCTTCTGCCCATCTCGTTCATACTTTACCCAAAAAACCCCATGACAACAAACATTTAGGTACCTTATCCCCATTAAAATTAACTCTTCAAAATCCACATACCATAATTTCAAACTTCAAAATTTATGTACTTATTCTTGTTGCAGCTACTTTTACTCAAACTTCTACAATTGTTGCCATTAACAACAATCATTCTTCCCTTGCATTTCTCTCTCTCTCTCTCTCTCATGATTTACGTGTGTGTGGGTTTTACAACTCCTAGCTCAACATTCACGTTAACTAGCAACCCCCCTCCCACAAACAAAACACTTCCAAAGAAACACCATTCTTCTTCCTTCTTACTATTTCCCTTACAACAAACGACAACTGCCATCACCGGCAGCGTGAGATGATGAGAGAGAAAGTGTTAATAATAATGGGCCCCACCGATTTGGAAATCTTTCCCTTCCGTCAACATCACAACCCGTTTCACGCCGAAATCATCAACTCTAGTTCAGAATTTGTGAACCTATAATGTCCTAGTGCAAAAATAAACCAAACTTAGAAGACCTTAGAATTCTAAAGTTACGTATTTTCTCGAATTATTCCAGTCAGCAAAATTTTCACCTAAATTCTAAGAAGAACAAGATTATTGTTTGTAGAAGTGTTGAAATTGCGCCGAGTAATCAGCGCAGAAAAAGAGTGAAGAAATTGGTATGGATGAGAGAGAAAGTGAGTTACTGAGTTTTTTTTGCCAGCGACAAGAAAATGGGTGGATTGGTGGGTTGACGGTGGAGTAGGATGTCTGGTTGGCATGTCTAAAGAGTGAAAGAAATGATAGTTGGAAAGAAAGTTTGAAGATTTAAGAAATTAAAAATAAATAAAATAATATCAGTTAACCTATCTAGCAGGTTATAAGTCATTTAGATCGAATAAAAGACAATGCTCCCTATAAGGATTATTGATAGTTGGTACCTATTAAAGAGAACCGCTCATAGTTGAGCCCCATAGCATCAATTTTCCAAGATATTAATGGTCAAAACTTTGTGTTGGCAATCCTGAAAGCCAAATTGTGTAGAAAAAAGAAACGAAAGTAGTACAAAGTATCTCATAGAGTAAGGTTAATAGGTAATAAATCACGGAGTTGCTATCGGAAAGGTAGTAATTATCAAATTTGCTTTTATATTATTATCCAAACATGTCGACTTTGCTATGAGTTTTATGTATTAGGTATCCTAAACCATCTCCCACGATCTGGATAAATTATGCTTAAGATACCAAAAGTTAAACTAATTTACCCCTTAGAGCAGCTCCAGCGGACTTGCTTAAGTCCCAGCTTGCAACTCATAGACAAATAGATCTTAACTTTTAGAGTTCTCACCGTTGATTTCTACCTTATTGTGATTATTTACTGTTGGATCTTTCGTTTTTCAACTCCTCCCCTTTGTCTCAAATTGGACTTTCTAACAAGAATTGTCACTTCTTCCTTTTGGAGGTCTTCCACCTTTTATTATACATATCTTTATTGATGTTTATACCCCCTACTTTATTGTTGATTTTAGTAACCGATAAAGTGAGATATGAAGTCATATGCTTCGGGCTTTTGAATTAGTACAAAAGACGATTGGGAAAGGAGATCGAGAGAAAGATGAATGAAAGGAGTTTCTTTTGAGAAATTTAGGGACAAATGGGTAATTTACGCCAATTAATACAGTATGTCTTTAAAGGGCCAGGATGGTCTTCTCAAAGATTACTTGATGATAAAAATTGGGAAGTAAAGGATATGATACAAATTTTTTGAGGTGTTGGCAACACTGTCCGTAAATTATGGATGCTTTTTTCAATCTTGATTTTCTACGTATTTTTTTTCAAAGTATAAAAAGTTTTTGAATTTTCCATTTCAGAGAAACACAGTGGAACATGAGGGCCTTACAGACTGCTAGCAGAAGTTCACTTAAGAACTTATTTTCCAAAATATTTTGTTTTCTTGCATTCTTTTGGCTGCTTGAAGTGGTGAACATAAATATTTATTCCATCATAGATTATTTTTGGAGGTTTTTACATTAACGCACTCCTTAAGATGTCTTTGATGTTGAAATACAAGTCAAGTAAGATATGAGGGGTAAATAATGCAGGCATAAGAAGTTTAGGACTAGAACTACCCCTTTCTCCATTCCAGGGTGAAATTAATAAATTATCATAACCAGCTCTCTCATTCCTCCTCCTCCACCACCTTCTGTGTAACATTCTACCTCCAACTCCATGGCAGCAATGACACATTCACGTCGACATTCACCACAACCCTTTATTCTACTCCAACAAATATCGTGGACTCTCAGTCTGAAAGACCACACCACCATAGCACCTTCGTCCACCACCATGTACAAACGTTTTTTCTCCTATATGTTTCTCTCTTTTGCTGAATTTCATTGCTACATTAGATATTGATAATTTTGCTCAAGGTGATCTGTACTTTTTTTTGTAATTTGCTCTCTATCCACGAAGATCGTCTTATATGCTGTTTTGTGACTCACTATATCTTTATCCACAAATTCCAAAGCGGACAATCATTTTGGATGCGAGAGTAATGCTTATGGCCTGAGTACAGAAAGATGGAGATATAAGAGCACAAATTTGCAAATATGAAAAAAAGACCAACCATGGATAGATCTTGAATATCATGTCAAGGAAAGGAACCAAATCTGCATGGAGATGGCGCCAGTGAAGCTGGCAGTGGCAACGATGGTAGATTATGGTGATCTAGTTGTCGTAGTGGTAGGAGGGTTGGATTTAGTTAAGAGAATTGTTCTCTTCCACTAAGTGAGTGTGTGTTTAGCTTTTTAGCTCAAGACAAGGAAAATGACCCACGTTTTTGTAATATCTCTCTTTTCCAACTAATAGATTTGAATTAGGAAATTCCCTCTTCAATATTTTCTTCTATCTACGCATGTATAGTGAGGAAGATGGGACAAATTTGATTGAGACATGTTCCATACCTACCACTCATATCTCAAGATGAGTAGGACTTTGGTGGATAGTGGGGGTATGCATGGAGGTGAAAAGTTATATTACCAAGATTGTTAGGGGAGTACGATTAGATAAATACCTCTTCCCTACCTATAAGGTCCTTTTCATTTCCACTTACCTACCTCGCCTTAATGAAATCACTAGCACTATATGCACGCGATGCGTGCGACAATATATTAATATTAATAGTAACATCAAAAAGTCTTTAAAACTAACTTAAGGGTGTAATATATATGGTGAATATTGATGAGTGTTGTGATTTTTTTATTAGCATTGGTCTGGTGTAAAGAGTAATGTTTTCGATAAAAGACTATGTTGAAGTAGGATATATATGTTATCTTGTATTTGGTACATATTTCAACAACTCTCCTTTTTAAACAATGATATAGGCTATGTTGTTTATTTAAAAATATATACATATATTTTATAGGCATATTTCATGATGAGTAGTAGTTTAATTTAATTTTAGTGGGTAATTTAGGTTTTTAGGCATACTATAGTGAGTAGTACTTCAATTAAAAAAATTATTAATTGATATTATCTGATGATGTATGTTTTATCTCTTTAAGTATTTATTATCGCAACTAATTGTGAGCCCAAAATAAATAAATAAATGAATATTATCTAAAATTTTTAAGTCTTTTATGGTTTGTTAATGCATGTTATTTGAAATTATAAATTGATAATAAGAATATCGGATAATCTTTGCTTTCATAATTGTTTGAAATTGCTCTAGTCATTAGTTTATGTTTTCAATTGTGAGTTTCTTCACATATTTTTATGTATTTCTTTTTGGTAATGCAGAACTTTCCTTATTATCCATATTTGTAAATGAGAAAGAATTAAGAAAATCTTATCTTTATTATTTTTTTGTGAGATTAAGGATACAAAAGTCTTTTCAAGAGGGGACACTTTTCTCCCCCCTTGACTTATATAATAGAGATATAGTTTATTAAAACATAATCCTAAGTTACCGTTAAAAGAAAATTAGAAATCAAGAAACAAAATCAAACTGAATGCGGAGTTAATTGTTACGAATGAGTACTTTTTTTGGGAGTTGGCTGCAGCGAGTGTAGGTGAATTTGATGGCTATTGCGAGTATTAGCAGGTCCAGTGATTTATAATGGGTGGTTGGACAGTATGGGTTTAGTTTTTACTAGCCCATTTAGGTATGTGTTAGACAGAACTTGTACCTCTCATGAGTAGTGGGTAGTCATGAAAAATTCAAGTATGTATGAAGAACCAGTTCAAAAATTCGGGTTACTGCAAAAATATTCGGGTCTGGGTCTTGCTCGTGCTGGATCCGCCCCAGACCCGACCCATTGCCATCTGTAGAGAAGACCAACCACCCCCCTCATTTGCCTCATCCTATTCTCATCTGTATTTCTATTTCGCTATATTAGGCATGCCCTTACTCACTTGTTTTGTAGACCTGGAATCTTGTTGCTGGTGATGCTTCTCGGTCTGCCAAGTGCCGATGATTCCTCTTATTGCTGTAGTGTTTTGAGGATTCTAAGTTCATCTTCTTATAAAATGTTGATTCATTGTCAATTTCCCAAATCTTGTGATTCATTTAGCCATACTCTGTATATTTGGTGTTATGTCTCACTTTGGTTATTATTTTGCCAAACAAGTTGATGATTCTGATACCATCTGAAGTACTAGAAATGCTAATAAAATATGCAAATTGTGGCAGGTTTTCTTAGAAGGTACAAGTGAAAACTGAGGTCTTGGAGTCTTGGGACATCATCCAACCTATATGAAAGGAAGCCGTGGATTTACTACTCTTTTAAGTTTTAGCTTTGATATCCCATTGATTTTGTCACTACTCTGAAGTTTTAACTTTGGAGGATTGTTCTTAGTCGGAGGTAAGGTCTGCATTGTTTGTCGGACCAAATTGCAGTGGACTAATGTAATTATTTTTCATTTTCAAGTTATATGCCTCCATTTTCCTGCGACTGAAAAGGAAGAAAATAGCTGAGGGTATATGCCTCAATTTTTGTTCTGAGTAAAAATAAACAGCTATATGTAGCCATTTGCGGATCTAGCGTGGGTGCAAGGGTACAAACCTCCATATTTTCGTAACGATTAATATCATTAAACTTGTCAAAGAGGGGGACAATCCTTGTAAATTTGATTCCTCAATTGGATCTTGATTCAAGTCTGAAATGAATTTCCAAATTGGTGGTACTCCATGTCATTGGGTTCTTTGTTTGAAAATTGTTGTATATCAGCAATTCATGCCTCGGCATATTTCTTACTATCTTCCACAAACAGCGAATTGCTAGTTTGATGTTTAACAATTTGTCATTAAAATTTTCTATATTTGTATTTTCATTTACAATTATTTTTAAATTTGAGGGTTTCATTCAAAAAATCTCGAACATATTATTCCTTGTGGTTATATGTAGACACATTTATGTGTCGTCTCAATTTAGTATTCAATGATGATACATACATTTGTCCTAATTGGTCCAATTTGAAGGAAAGCACTATGAAGAGTTAAGCCCAAAAATGTATTAAGAACGCAAATTATTTGTTTAAATGGTTCCAAATCCAGTTCTAAAAACTCAATTTATTCTTGATAATTAATTAAATCAATTTTTGAAAAGCCTAATTAATAATTCTTGATAACTATTATATTTTGGATTATTTTTAGTAGATATAATGTAAATTGAATTATATTACGAACAGATATAAAAAGATAAATAAGGGACTGTTCTCTTCGGAATAAAATAGCTGAACTGAATTGAACTGATTGGAGCTGAACTGAACTGAATTGAATTGAATTGAATTAAATTGAATTGAATGTAATAAACATATAAATAATATTTAAACAATAATAATATAAATATTAAATAATAATTATAATGATAAGTAATAATAATAATAATAGTATTTTGGATATTTTTAAATGATAGTTATGAATAAATAATATTAATAATCATAAATTATTAATAATAATAATTAATGATAATAATTATAATTAATAATAATTATTTTATATTATTTGTATGAATATATTAATACTTGATGATGATATATAATAACAATAATATCTAAGAAGTAAATTAATATTACTATTTTAATAATTAGATTTAATAATATAATAATATTTAGTAATAAAAATAATGATTGGGTTGGACCGCGAAAATTACATCATAAACCGTTTTGACACGATTTGATTGGTTTATGGGCTAAAAAACGTGGGTTTATTTGTGCTTTGACCTAAACCATGTTCCTCCTAATAATAAGAGTAATAATAATGAGTAAAGCTATAACAAACAAAATAATATATAGAACAACAACAACAACAACAACAACAACAATAATAATAATAATAATGATAATAATAATAATAATAATAATATTATAATAATAATATTAATATTAATACTAATAATAATAATAATAATAATAATAATAATAATAATAATAATAATAATAATAATAATACTTAATAGTAATGATATGAAAATTAATAATAATAATAATAATAATAATAAGAGTAATTAGTAAAATAAATTATACCAACATAATAATAATATTTAACAAAATGGTGATAAAAGAATGGAGTTGAACTAAACTGAACTGAATTGAACTGATTGGAGCTGAACTGAACTGAACTGAATTAAAGTGAATTGAACTTAACTGAAAATAAGCTGGGAAGAACAGGCCCTAAATGATTTATAGATTTAAATGATATTTATTAAAGGATAAAAAACCTTTTAATTTCGACTAACAAACAAAACTTGGTTAAATTTGCGGTTGTGTGACGCACAACCTGTTGCGTCCTGCGCACCAATGGTGTGTACACGCTAGATTGTGACAGTCAACAAAATCCAGAGAAGCACAACATGATGCTTATGCACACTTCCGTGTGTGCGACACATTGTTGTTGTGTGCCACGCGTTATTTGTGCGCTCAGCACATCAGTCTTGCTCGATGTGCAATTTCAGATCTTATCTTGTTTTTCTTATTTCCCTATATATAGGCCTCGTTCCATATGGTATTTGGAGACGATTTCTAGTGACGATTCACACACGACTTTCCTCTAAAATACTTCAAACACAATATTTTCATTTATTCCAATTCAAGCTCTAAGATTGCCCATGAAGATCGTTATTTAAGACCCAAGCAACAAATGTAAATTCGTCAGGGTCCTTAATATTTCTATTCCAATTTAATTCTTTGAAGTTACTAACAAGTTTTTCATGATGTAGATTGTTAAAAAATTCAAGTCTTTTTGTATATTCTAAATCTCCAATCTTTTCTTTATATTTTCATATGTTATGTTTACATATATTCATGCCTATATATTTATTGCTTTCATCATCGTATATGCTTATTTTTGCTAATCAAAGATCTAAAATAATATTCCAACATTAAAGTCAGATATTTGGACAATTGATTTAGGAGTCTAGTAATTTGATTTCTTAAAGAACATATATCACAAAAAAATTAGTCTTTTGCGTGCTTAAAAACAAATATAGATTATTTTTAACATTTTTAAATACGTTGCGTGGTTGTTTATTTGCATAAAATTAGAAATGAATCATATTAAATAGAGACTAACAATGGGCTAATCTAATTCATGATCAAATCTGTACCCTCATCAGTCATCCCCAACGCAATGTTAGTTTTATTGCCAATTATTAAGTATGATGGGAAAATCTAAATTGTATAAGTCCATGAGATATCTCTATAATTTCTCAAATATCCAATTAGGTTTATGAGTCTTTCTTTAAAAATTTGTTGGCGACTTCTTTTTCAAAACAAATTTCAAAATTAAAATCTTTATAATGAGGTAGTCAAATTAACACTCACACCGCGTAGGCAATAAAAATATGTCTAACACTGTCCAAAGTTAATATTAATTAAAAAAAACTTTATATATATACTACCTCTGTTTTTTTTTAGTTGCAACGATTAGACATAAAGTGTGAGTAGAAAATGTCTAATAGTTGCAACTAAAAAAAAACAGAGATAGTATATATATATATATATATATATATATATATATACATATATACATATATATATACATATATACATATACATATACATATATACATATACATATACATACATATATATATATATATACATACATACATATATATATACATACATATATATACATACATATGTATACATATACATACATATATATACATACATATATATACATTTACATACATATATATACATATACATACATATATATACATATACATATATATATATATATATATATATATATATCCATATTGTAATACTTCAATCAACTTGACAAATATTATTCTAATAGATGCTTCGCAATTTCCAGACAACATTTGGTCTCTATTTAATAATTCCTTCATTATCAAGTAATTGCAAATAACATGTTTATATTGTCCACATATTGTATTCGCTCCAAAATTAATGCAACACTTGTCTTTTTTAGTAATTCTTTTTAGGAAAAATTGTTTTAAATAAGTCAATCTTTATGGGATCTTCTCATCTTAAGTCTACTTTTCGATTATCCCTGATTGAGTTAGGCTTGTATGTTTGTTTTCTTCTATTGAGTTTTAATCTGTTTGTGACTTATTTAGTAGGTTACTTATGATACATGTTACAATGTTCCACCCTCACCCTCACCTGATTTAGAAGAAGGGACATTGTAACACATATCATAAATAACCTACTAAACAAGTCACAAACATGTTAAAACTCAATAGAAGAAAATAGACATACAAGCCTAACTCAATCGGAGATAATCAAAAAGTAAACTTAAAATGGAAATACCACACAAAAGTTGACTTATTTAAAACAATTTTTGTGGATGGACTTTAAAATGGGAATACCCCTATAAGTAAAATATTAAAAACGAAGGGACCATATAATAAGCCAACAGATGAAACTGAATTAAGTAACTCATTGCTTATCCCCTCAAAAAGAACTCATTGCTTAAATACCATTCATATATTAAATATTTAAATGTGAACCAAATACGATCTACACTACATACCTTTCAATCTCCAATCATACTAGCTTGATTCGTTGTAAACTTTGTCCATTATGTTAGGACAAAAATATGTCCAACTTTTTTATTCTTGAATGTTTGCCTGCCATATAATGATATACTCTCTTCCTCTTTTTTCAGTTGATATAATTATTTTAGTCCACCAAGCAAGAAAACATGTTGGGACCATTGAAAATTAGAGTAACAAAGTATAAAGTAGTAGTTTTTTTGTGTAACGAAGACAAAAATAAGGGTATAAAGGTAAATAGTATGTGGGTACAACATACCAAAAGTAAAAAAAACTTGGCAAATGTAGCAACTAAAAAGAGACATATCTAAATGGTAAAATGTAGCAACTAGAAAAAGACCAAGGGGGTAATAGTAAGGAAAAAAAACTTAAATCGCCCCGGTGTATACTAACTTAGTGTGCACCGGGTTGGTAATTTTTTTTCTTTTTTAAGGTAAGAAGAAGGCGTCATAACCGGATCGGAACTTCGTATAGGTCAATCCGACTCTTGGGAGTAGGGGGTACGGTAAGGGGAAATTCCCACCCTCAAAGTGCCTTTATTGGGGCTTGTGAGATACAAAGCAAACCACTAGACTAAGTACTACTTGGTACACCAGGTTGATAATTGATATTAGTGAAAGTATTGGGTCAGACCGTCTGACCCAATATGTTTCGTCGGACGAAACCGTGACAACGGTACTGCTGTTCTTTCTTCATCTGAACAACAAAATAATACGCATAAACATTAAAAAAGATGGAGAATCACAGTAAGTATCGCAAAAATGAGAAGAGTACTCACGAAAGATGATGATATCAAGAAGAAACCCTAGGAAATGGGAAGAAGAAGATGATGATGATGAAAAGCAATGAAGGTTTGCAAGAGAGCAAATGAATATAGAAAAAGAAGTTGCGAAAATGAAAATGAAAATGGAAGAATGAAGGTGTTATAGAAAGGTAAACGTTTCACTACTAATGTAAAATGTGAAGGAAAGCAGAAATGAAGAATTTCGAGCCATTGAATGTATATAGTTTTGTTATACTTTTTTTTTTATCTAACAAAGAAGAAAGAAATCAGCTAAGAGGAATGAAGAAGAAGGAGAAAGTGAGAGGAAAGCAGAGGTTAGTGTTTTTTTTTACTTTCAGTTAGACCTAAGTTACTTTCATTTAGAGGTAAGTTACTTTCATTTAGACCTAACTTAGTTTCAGTTAGACCTAAGTTACTTTCAGTTAGACCTAAGTTACTTTCATTTAGACCTAAGTTACTTTCATTTAGAGATAACTTACTTTCATTTAGACCTAAGTTACTTTCAGTTAGACCTAAGTTGCTTTCAGTTAGACCTAAGTTACTTTCATTTAGAGGTAACTTACTTTCATTTAGACCTAACTTACTTTCAGTTAGACCTAAGTTATTTTCAGTTAGACCTAAGTTACTTTCATTTAGAGGTAACTTACTTTCATTTAGACCTAACTTACTTTCATTTAGACCTAAGTTGCTTTCAATTAGACCTAAGTTACTTTCATTTAGAGGTAACTTACTTTCATTTAGAGGTAACTTACTTTCATTTAGACTAACTGAAAAAAATGAAGACTAACTGAAAATAAATTAAGACTAACTGGAAAAAAATGAAGACTAACTGAAAAAAAATTAAGACTAACTGAAAAAAAAATTAAGACTAACTGAAAAAAAATTAAGACTAACTGAAAAAAAATTGAAACCCCCTGAAAGTCGTCCGACCAAAGATTATTGTCGGACGTGTCCGACACAATACGTTCTCTTGATATTAACTTCATATGGTAAGTTTTATAGAGATATAGTGTACTTATATACAATATAGTGGATTTCATCAACAGAAAACATATAGTGATATTATATGCAATATAATTGGGGATTCAATTTTAATATAAAATGTTTTAACATGCAGTATGTTAATTATGACTTGAAATCTTGTGAATGGCATAAGGCTAACTTTGAATGCACATATCTCTCAATCTATAAATGGTTTTGATGTGATTCAAATTGGAGGTGATAGCTTGTTTAAAGAGCTTTCCAACGATAGGTCATATGCCCAATTTCGATGAGAAATGAGAAAGTTATGACTGTTTTACGAAGAATTGACGAAGCTGTTTCGTCCCGGGCCCGACCGGGCGGATTTCGCCCGACCCGGTCGGGCGGTGCGCGGTTTTGAGCGCTGAACGCGTTTTTCGATATTTTTTCGTTTTTGAGTTATGGGTTTGTACGGGTGACTTATGATTATAAAAGGGCTCTTGGTGTTCATTATTATTAACACAACTTATGAAACACTTTTAGCCTCTAGATTTAGGAGTCCTTGTATTATTCTCTCTGATTTTCTCCATTATAGTGAAGAAGCTCTAATCCCCCACCTGTGGTGTGGATGTAGGTCAAATTTGACCGAACCACGTAATAAATCATTGTGTTCTTTGTTTGTTCATCTTTATTATTTTCTCACCTTTATTATTTCATTGATTTTCTGTTCCGCATTAATCAAACTACAACACCCTGTTTCCTAACACAGTAAGATGTAGGTTGTTAGGTTGTAGTATATATCGTGACACGTGCTTTAATATATAGAAAGATGTAATTTCTGCATGATATAGTGAGTTTCTGCATGATATAGTGAGTGTTTGAATGACATTGTATTATTCAGATATGATGTAAATTCTATATGATATAGTTGTTGGAGTTTATAAGAGGTTTTTATAAACTCAAAGTTTGCTTCAAAAGAATGTGAAGAGTCTCTTGTCCCCCATTGAAAGAATATAAGGGAACTGTAAAGAGGTTTATAACCATTACTACCCTTTGAGTTGTGTAGCAATGAGGCTTTTTGTGGGTATGTGGTGATTGGAGTCACCACACGCGCGTCGCCCGGACCGGGCCATGGGCCTTGGGCTTTGGGATTTGGGATTTGGGGAATAAACTTAACTTAACTGAATTTTTGGGTCATCATTATGACCGTTTTTCCCCTTAATCTCTCCCAGTATTATGTTACCGTTTTTCCCCTTAATCTCTCCCTTAATGTGACGGTTTCCTTAATTCTCTCCATAACTGCTGCCATGATTCTCCCCACTAAGTGACCATTTTTTCCCCACATTTTCAACGACCTTCTTGTTTCATCTCTCTATAAATATTGGGGTAAATTATTTCACGGGGACAGAAAAAAAGAGAAAACACTTTCTTCTTCACTACTTTCTTTCTCCTCTAAAATCCTGGGCAATATTCAAAAGCGTTCTCAATCTGCTTTTCTGTCAACACCGGAAAGGTAGAAGTCGTGTATCCCTGGAGGTTGATTGCTGTGAGTCCGTGTGTTGTTACGGGGCAAATTCAACTTTAGGGCAGTGATTATTTCACGCCACGACTATCAGATAAGTCTTCTTCTTTGGTTACCAGTTTTCGTTCCTATATTCTAAAGTTGAATTTTTTTTTGGTAACTGAGTATTGTTTTTGCTAATCTTTCATTCGATCAAGAAACGTATTTGAATTGTTGCTTATATGAGTTTTGCAGATGTGCTCTTTGATTTGTTCAGTATTTATAGGGGCGATTATATGTTTGGTGCGCATCTTTTATTTCCAAAATTGCGTTTGGACAGTTCGCATCAATTATATTAATAATTCGATCCATTCGAATTGGTTAACTATGGTGTAATCCCTTTATTTTGATTAGTGTTGTTTCCTCAAACTACTATTTTTTTATTATCCCAAAAGGTGGAATTTGTCCTTTATGCTTTAAATTATTTTCATTCCTGATGCTGTTGTAGGAACTCTAATTCCTATTGTGCATCGCGATTGACAATTCTCACCCGTCTTCATAAAGTAGTAATGGTAGATGATTTAATTTATTTCGTCGGAATACCTGTTTTGTCAGGTTTAGAGCGAGTTTCGTCGGAATTTCTATATTTGCTAGTGAGAACATGTCATTCCACCATTTATTTTATATATCTGTTTGAATTTTGATCTTTGGTTTCAGAGTTCTATATGTTGATGACTTGATATGACGGTGGAACTGGTGTTGCAACGTTAAGCACCTACTTTAACTATTGTTGCACTTTTTGTATTTGAAACCGTTTGTAAATTTGGCTGTCAAATTCTGGGTAGTTGATTGGTGATCAAAGCCTTTTATGCCTCGATTGTGCCATGTGCGATGAAGGGTAGAGTGAAAGTTTGTTTAGTTTCTCTTGTTGTGTAGGTCTTAGGAGTAGTAAATAGATGATTCAATCTGACCATCTACATTAATGTTTTTTTGTATGATATTGATAATGTTCGTGTACCATAGAATGATATTATTGGCAGCATACAAACTATCATGTAATATTGAGTGGTAGAAGGTTTATTCTATACCAACTTTGGATTGACTCGACAAACTTTGTGTTTTTTGGAAGAAAAGATTTCTTACTACTTTCTTTATTCTCAAACTCTAACTCATTTGTAAAAATATTTTCTCTCTCCTGAAAATAATCGTGAAATTATCAATGACGGCGCAATCTAGGAAGTGGGTAATCCTAGTTGCGACGATTTGTGTTATGGAATGAGTCCATTTGTATTCCTTTTGTTTGTTTGATGAAGGGTTGGAAAATATATGACGGTATAAGTCTCGTATATGGCTGAAGATGACAAGTGATAACAGTGTGGTCATTGTTGTGAAGCTACTGTAAATTCAAGGAAAGTCAACGAAAAGGTGAAGATCAAAAGGAAAGTGATCAAGCACATTGAGGTTACCAAAGTGACTCTAGGGAAGTTTTCTATCTAAGTTACATACTCGAACTCTAGCAGTCTAGCTATGCATAATATGTTGTTATGTGCCCCACTATTTGTTCTTTTGAATAATTCATGTTATTGCTAAATTTGTGGTGCAAGGTGGGGTAAGTTTTGTTTGACACTAACTGGTAGTTAGTTGGACTCATCTAGGTGAGTGAGGTGGAGAAGAAAACTTCCATGAAATTTAATGTTATTGGGTACCCTTATTTGTTTCTTTGAGCTATGAGTTGTATACTTCTGCTCATTGTATTATATATGTTGAATACATTTGAGTATAGAGTTGCTTTGTTAAATTCCGGTAGAATTTAAATTCGTTGACCATGTTTAGTCATATGGACTTTTGGTTTCTTGGTAGCATCTCGGGTGCTAAGTCGTGTTTCGGAGAAACCCCATTATTTAAGGTTCCTTTATTGGTTATATTAAGGTGTCTTATATTATGGATATTAATCCCTAATCTAGTGGAAAATATCTTAATATTTGCGTATGAAGTGTAATTCTTTGGGCACCCTAGTAGTTGTTTCATATAATGATATTTTTTTTTTCAAAGGATTGGATAGTCTCTCGAGAAGTTAGACTCTTGTGTTTGTCTACGAAGATAGGACCTCTATCCTTATGTTATGTGCTTCACATGTGTTTTTGAGACCTTGTGAAATTGATGTTGTGGAAAGTGCTTCTTCTTATCACTGCTTATTTTATTCATCTATGTGAATCATATTAAGCTATTTGTGAATATATATTTGTGTTTGCAAGAGAATGATAAAGTGTTTTTATTGTCTTGATTGCTTCATAACCTTTTGGTTTTGTGGATTCCTACTGTCGTTGGTGAGTAGATCAACTAAGGAGTAACATAGATAGAGTTCTTAAACTGGATTTGTCCTAGTGTTTCATGCTTTCTTGGTTAGAAAGGTATTAATGGACTTAGGGAAATCATGGCAATCTTAATATAATGATGAATTAGTTTCCCAAATTGTTTAAGAAGTTATGAGTCTCTATTGGTGCTCGTTTATGTAAAGAAGCAATATTAGTGCTCGATGAGTACTTTGTGATTTTATACTTGGGATGTGCCATACCTGCCTAATCTTAGCAGGGCCATAGGAAGTAAGGTTCACTTTTATGAGTGTGTTGAAAGGTGAAAGCCAAGTAGAGTGGCTAAGGGCAAGAGGGTTCACTATCGTGTTGGTGTTAACCATTTGCGTTCTCTCTCTAGTAATTATATTTGTATTATCTTCTAGTTGATTGCCTTTTATCCTTTGGTATTTGATAGTGGATTGGCATTCTGGTGTGGCTATTCAGATGTGGAAGTAAGAGGTAGATGAACTCTTTTGTGTGTGTCTCCTTGTAAAGAGCGCAAGATGAGTACATTTGAAAAGGTCATTATGGGTTCAGTTATAGAGACCTAATTAATGGTGTGAGAAGTTTTATTGAACTATTCTTCTCTTTGGCTATGTTAACCTCATGCATGTGTGTATTGATGTGATCGACTTTGATAGTGTTCATTTGCCTATGGTTAATACATTGTTGCTTAACAAATATTTAAATGCCTGAAAATTGGCAGGACAGGAAGCTGAGTGGATAAAGGGTTTGGTTGTTGATATTCCACTGTGGTGTAAGCCAGCTCCATCAGTTTCTATGCGTTGTGATTCATAAGCAACAATTACAGTAGCAAATAATAATCTAGCCTATAATGAAAGAGAAGGCATTTTCGCTTAAGGAATGCTATTGTGAGAAATCTAATTAGAAAAATGTGACTCGAGTATATATAAAGTTGGAGAGGAATATTGTTGATCCTCTCACCAAAGGCCTTTGGAGAAAATTGGTGCTAGAGTTAGCACAAGGAATGGGTTTAAAGCCTAGTGTTGAGTGAATTGTGATGGATACCCTTCTTAGGAATTCCTAAGTTCAAAGGGTCAAACGAAATCACAAAACAACTCAAGTTATTGTACTACTACCATTGCTATTAATAAAAGTGATGTAGTATTTTGTTTTAATATACTGTTATATGTGTAAGGTTGAGCATAAGCTCTTAATAAGTTCATAGCCTTATTTGAGGTGGTTTGTGACAGTACAAACTTGATGAACTTACCTATTGAATGTGGGGGTTACGCCCAATCCCCTATGAGAGTCCAAAGGCTTAGGCTCTCTAGAGCATTCGCGAGAATCCAGGCTAATTGTGGGGCACCTGTATTATAATTGCGAGAACGTTTCTTGATTTGAAAAAGGTTGAGTGCGCAACTATGCTTTGCTAACTTCGTGAAAGGTTCAAAGAGAAATCTACCTCTTATGACAGTAAGACATATTTGTATGCAATGAGTGTCAATTCAAGTCCATAAGACATTGATACTTCAAAACTTAGTATCTATTACCCAGATCATCTGTTTTCAGCCCTATTTCTTCTGTTTTCTTCTTTTGAATCATGTGGGGGATTGTTGGAGTTTATAAGAGGTTTTTATAAACTCAAAGTTTGCTTCAAAAGAATGTGAAGAGTCTCTTGTCCTCCATTGAAAGAATATAAGGGAACTGTAAAGGTTTATAACCATTACTACCCTTTGAGTTGTGTAGCAATGAGGCTTTTTGTGGGTATGTGGTGATTGGAGTCACCACACGCGCGTCGCCCGGACCGGGCCATGGGCCTTGGGCTTTGGATTTGGGATTTGGGGAATAAACTTAACTTAACTAAATTTTGGGTCATCATTATGACCGTTTTTCCCCTTAATCTCTCCCAGTATTATGTTACCGTTTTCCCCCTTAATCTCTCCCTTAATGTGACGGTTTCCTTAATTCTCTCCATAACTGCTGCCATGATTCTCCCCACTAAGTGACCATTTTTTCCCCACATTTTCAACGACCTTCTTGTTTCATCTCTCTATAAATATTGGGGTAAATTATTTCATGGGGACAGAAAAAAAGAGAAAACACTTTCTTCTTCACTGCTTTCTTTCTCCTCTAAAATCCTGGACAATATTCAAAAGCGTTCTCAATCTGCTTTTCTGTCAACACCGGAAAGGTAGAAGTCGTGTATCCCTGGAGGTTGATTGCTGTGAGTCCGTGTGTTGTTACGGGCAAATTCAACTTTAGGGCAGTGATTTTCACGCCACGACTATCAGATAAGTCTTCTTCTTTGGTTACCAGTTTTCGTTCCTATATTCTAAAGTTGAATTTTTTTTTGGTAACTGAGTATTGTTTTTGCTAATCTTTCATTCGATCAAGAAACGTATTTGAATTGTTGCTTATATGAGTTTTGCAGATGTGCTCTTTGATTTGTTCAGTATTTATAGGGGCGATTATATGTTTGGTGCGCATCTTTTATTTCCAAAATTGCGTTTGGACAGTTCGCATCAATTATATTAATAATTCGATCCATTCGAATTGGTTAACTATGGTGTAATCCCTTTATTTTGATTAGTGTTGTTTCCTCAAACTACTATTTTTTTATTATCCCAAAAGGTGGAATTTGTCCTTTATGCTTTAAATTATTTTCATTCCTGATGCTGTTGTAGGAACTCTAATTCCTATTGTGCATCGCGATTGACAATTCTCACCCGTCTTCATAAAGTAGTAATGGTAGATGATTTAATTTATTTCGTCGGAATACCTGTTTTGTCAGGTTTAGAGCGAGTTTCATCGGAATTTCTATATTTGCTGGTGAGAACATGTCATTCCACCATTTTATTTTATATATCTGTTTGAATTTTGATCTTTGGTTTCAGAGTTCTATATGTTGATGACTTGATATGACGGTGGAACTGGTGTTGCAACGTTAAGCACCTACTTTAACTATTGTTGCACTTTTTGTATTTGAAACCGTTTGTAAATTTGCTGTCAAATTCTGGGTAGTTGATTGGTGATCAAAGCCTTTTATGCCTCGATTGTGCCATGTGCGATGAAGGGTAGAGTGAAAGTTTGTTTAGTTTCTCTTGTTGTGTAGGTCTTAGGAGTAGTAAATAAATGATTCAATCTGACCATCTACATTAATGTTTTTTTGTATGATATTGATAATGTTTGTGTACCATAGAATGATATTATTGGCAGCATACAAACTATCATGTAATATTGAGTGGTAGAAGGTTTATTCTATACCAACTTTGGATTGACTCGACAAACTTTGTGTTTTTTGGAAGAAAAGATTTCTTACTACTTTCTTTATTCTCAAACTCTAACTCATTTGTAAAAATATTTTCTCTCTCCTGAAAATAATCGTGAAATTATCAATGACGGCGCAATCTAGGAAGTGGGTAATCCTAGTTGCGACGATTTGTGTTATGGAATGAGTCCATTTGTATTCCTTTTGTTTGTTTTGATGAAGGGTTGGAAAATATATGACGGTATATGTCTCGTATAGTGGCTGAAGATGACAAGTGATAACAGTGTGGTCATTGTTGTGAAGCTACTGTAAATTCAAGGAAAGTCAACGAAAAGGTGAAGATCAAAAGGAAAGTGATCAAGCACATTGAGGTTACCAAAGTGACTCTAGGGAAGTTTTCTATCTAAGTTACATACTCGAACTCTAGCAGTCTAGCTATGCATAATATGTTGTTATGTGCCCCACTATTTGTTCTTTTGAATAATTCATGTTATTGCTAAATTTGTGGTGCAAGGTGGGGTAAGTTTTTGTTTGACACTAACTGGTAGTTAGTTGGACTCATCTAGGTGAGTGAGGTGGAGAAGAAAACTTCCATGAAATTTAATGTTATTGGGTACCCTTATTTGTTTCTTTGAGCTATGAGTTGTATACTTCTGCTCATTGTATTATATATGTTGAATACATTTGAGTATAGAGTTGCTTTGTTAAATTCCGGTAGAATTTGAAATTCGTTGACCATGTTTAGTCATATTGGACTTTTGGTTTCTTGGTAGCTCGGGTGCTAAGTCGTGTTTCGGAGAAACCCCATTATTTAAGGTTCCTTTATTGGTTATATTAAGGTGTCTTATATTATGGATATTAATCCTTAATCTAGTGGAAAATATCTTAATATTTGCGTATGAAGTGTAATTCTTTGGGCACCCTAGTAGTTGTTTCATATAATTATATTTTTTTTTTCAAAGGATTGGATAGTCTCTCGAGAAGTTAGACTCTTGTGTTTGTCTACTAAGATAGGACCTCTATCCTTATGTTATGTGCTTCACATGTGTTTTTGAGACCTTGTGAAATTGATGTTGTGGAAAGTGCTTCTTCTTATCACTGCTTATTTTATTCATCTATGTGAATCATATTAAGCTATTTGTGAATATATATTTGTGTTTGCAAGAGTATGATAAAGTGTTTTTATTGTCTTGATTGCTTCATAACCTTTTGGTTTTGTGGATTCCTACTGTCGTTGGTGAGTAGATCAACTAAGGAGTAACATAGATAGAGTTCTTAAACTGGATTTGTCCTAGTGTTTCATGCTTTCTTGGTTAGAAAGGTATTAATGGACTTAGGGAAATCATGGGCAATCTTAATATAATGATGAATTAGTTTCCCAAATTGTTTAAGAAGTTATGAGTCTCTATTGGTGCTCGTTTATGTAAAGAAGCAATATTAGTGCTCGATGAGTACTTTGTGATTTTATACTTGGGATGTGCCATACCTGCCTAATCTTAGCAGGGCCATAAGAAGTAAGGTTCACTTTTATGAGTGTGTTGAAAGGTGAAAGCCAAGTAGAGTGGCTAAGGGCAAGAGGGTTCACTATCGTGTTGGTGTTAACCATTTGCGTTCTCTCTCTAGTAATTATATTTGTATTATCTTCTAGTTGATTGCCTTTTATCCTTTGGTATTTGATAGTGGATTGGCATTCTGGTGTGGCTATTCAGATGTGAAAGTGAGAGGTAGATGAACTCTTTTGTGTGTGTCTCCTTGTAAAGAGCGCAAGATGAGTACATTTGAAAAGGTCATTATGGGTTCAGTTATAGAGACCTAATTAATGGTGTGAGAAGTTTTATTGAACTATTCTTCTCTTTGGCCATGTTAACCTCATGCATGTGTGTATTGTATGTGATCGACTTTGATAGTTTTCATTTGCCTATGGTTAATACATTGTTGCTTAACAAATATTTAAATGCCTGAAAATTGGCAGGACAGGAAGCTGAGTGGATAAAGGGTTTGGTTGTTGATATTCCACTGTGGTGTAAGCCAGCTCCATCAGTTTCTATGCGTTGTGATTCATAAGCAACAATTACAGTAGCAAATAATAATCTAGCCTATAATGAAAGAGAAGGCATTTTCGCTTAAGGAATGCTATTGTGAGAAATCTAATTAGAAAAATGTGACTCGAGTATATATAAAGTTGGAGAGGAATATTGTTGATCCTCTCACCAAAGGCCTTTGGAGAAAATTGGTGCTAGAGTTAGCACAAGGAATGGGTTTAAAGCCTAGTGTTGAGTGAATTGTGATGGATACCCTTCTTAGGAATTCCTAAGTTCAAAGGGTCAAACGAAATCACAAAACAACTCAAGTTATTGTACTACACATTCTATTAATAAAAGTGATGTAGTATTTTGTTTTAATATTACTGTTATATGTGTAAGGTTGAGCATAAGCTCTTAATAAGTTCATAGCCTTATTTGAGGTGGTTTGTGACAGTACAAACTTGATGAACTTACCTATGTGAATGTGGGGGTTACGCCCAATCCCCTATGAGAGTCCAAAGGCTTAGGCTCTCTAGAGCATTCGCGAGAATCCAGGCTAATTGTGGGGCACCTGTATTATAATTGCGAGAACGTTTCTTGATTTGAAAAAGGTTGAGTGCGCAACTATGCTTTGCTAACTTCGTGAAAGGTTCAAAGAGAAATCTACCTCTTATGACAGTAAGACATATTTGTATGCACTGAGTGTCAATTCAAGTCCATAAGACATTGATACTTCAAAACTTAGTATCTATTGCCCAGATCATCTGTTTTCAGCCCTATTTCTTCTATTTTCTTCTTTTGAATCATGTGGGGGATTGTTGGAGTTTATAAGAGGTTTTTATAAACTCAAAGTTTGCTTCAAAAGAATGTGAAGAGTCTCTTGTCCTCCATTGAAAGAATATAAGGGAACTGTAAAGGTTTATAACCATTACTACCCTTTGAGTTGTGTAGCAATGAGGCTTTTTGTGGGTATGTGGTGATTGGAGTCACCACACGCGCGTCGCCCGGACCGGGCCATGGGCCTTGGGCTTTGGGATTTGGGATTTGGGGAATAAACTTAACTTAACTAAATTTTTGGGTCATCATTATGACCGTTTTTCCCCTTAATCTCTCCCAGTATTATGTTACCGTTTTTCCCCTTAATCTCTCCCTTAATGTGACGGTTTCCTTAATTCTCTCCATAACTGCTGCCATGATTCTCCCCACTAAGTGACCATTTTTTCTCCACATTTTCAACCACCTTCTTGTTTCATCTCTCTATAAATATCGGGGTAAATTATTTCATGGGGACAGAAAAAAAGAGAAAACACTTTCTTCTTCACTGCTTTCTTTCTCCTCTAAAATCCTGGGCAATATTCAAAAGCGTTCTCAATCTGCTTTTCTGTCAACACCGGAAAGGTAGAAGTCGTGTATCCCTGGAGGTTGATTGCTGTGAGTCCGTGTGTTGTTACGGGGCAAATTCAACTTTAGGGCAGTGATTATTTCACGCCACGACTATCAGATAAGTCTTCTTCTTTGGTTACCAGTTTTCGTTCCTATAATAGTATGTTTCTTAATGATAAGTGAGTTTGCTCATGATATAGTGAATTTCTGAATTATATAATAGAAGGTTTGAAATGATGTACTTTCTACATGACATAATATATTGCTGAATGATATAATGAGTTTTTGTATAATATAGTAGGTTTCTGCATGATATAATGTGTTTCTGAATGATATAATGCATTATTAAGAAATGATGCGTACTTTTGACATGGTGCACATTAATGTTAACGTGAATTAGTTCCATGCAATTCAGATTGTGGTTAAGGCTGTCCTTTCTGCATTTTCTCTCATGAACACAATCAATAATTCTCTGTTGGTGTGAGCTGTTTATATAGCCTCTAAATTTTCCTTTTTTTTTTCCTGTTGAAGTGGTAACCTCACAATCTTCTTTGACTAAAATTATTAATTTTTCTTTCTCTAATGTTCAATTATGAAGATGAAATAAAGTTAAATGAGTGATAAGAAAACGAAGCTTTTGAAGAATATAATTGACTATCAATTTCTGTAATTGATTAAGGAGAATACTCGAGTTATTCTCGAAAAAGAATGGTATATAATGTAACAGCTATAAATAATCGCATTTGTTATACCGGAATCTTCCATGTAGGCTGGCAATCCATGTCCATGATATTATAACGCTAATTTTTAGAAATGGATCTTGAATGACAGATCACGTGACTTATGGTGGACGCTAAAAGACAGAGATCTTGTAACGGATATTCCATTATTTATGAATGAATGGCTTTCGGTTGATACGGAGTAATGGCTGGTCTTCACGTTGCACTACTACATGGCTAACTGTTTTGTGCTAACCCGCATCTTATCGACAATACTTTAGTTGATTATAGATTCTATTATGTTGATTGGTATCTAATCTTGGTTTTGTACTCTGAAATCATGTTCCCACTGGTTTCATATTTTATGGGTAGAGCTGCCAAAAATTGATTTGATTTGACAATAAATCGTTTGAATCTTTTGTAATTTTTAAAATTGTATTTGATTGGTATCTGTAAAAGTGACGGAATTATTTAACATAATCGATTTAAATTTGATTTATATTGATCGGTCACCGATTAAACGCTATCACTAGTGAAAATGTACTTATTGATACTAAAAAATTGATTTGTGTGGGGTCCTAAATCGGACTAGTTAAGTAATTTTATTTTGCGCAAAGAAAAGGATCAACTAATTGATTCGGTGGTGGTCAACCCGATCAATTAACAAAAAATGATCATATTCTTTGTCATCTCGGATCAGTTAATATGCCAAAATAGAGTTGGTCTAAAACACACCTTTTAAGCACAAATTTCAGTTACTCTCATCAAACATTTCCCCCTTCTCTCTTTCACCCTCTCTCACCCACTTAGGGTTTCCTCTTGTTCTCTCCTCAATCCTCACCCCAAACCACCACAAATCCACCTACAAAACCCTCTCTCACCGTCGAACCTACCCACGAACACCATCACTATCGAACCCACGAACGCCAACACCCCTCTCATCTTCGCCTTTGCTTCCATGCTCACCGTCACTTATCTACGCTCATCACTCAACCACCATCAACTTTTCTTCCACCATCGACGACAACAACCACCACGGTCATCGCTTAGTCGCCCAATCATCTTTCTCCTCGCTCAATGGTCATCACTCCATTGGATCTAGGGTTTGAGATTGTAGAAGTTTCGTCCTTAATTCCATTTCCTTTTGTAATTTCTGAATTTTTTCCGTTATCTAATTAATCTTGTTTTTATTTTGATTAGTTTCATTCTTGATATTTTTATATGTCTTGTTGATTTTAATTTTGAACAATTTATTTGTTGAATTTTTTTTCGTTTTTCTAGTGCTATTACTGCAAATTTTGTTTTTAGTTCTTTTTAAATCTTTTTAGTTTCATTTTGTCTCTTTTCTGCATATTTTTATTGTATAATTTATTTGTTGTAATTTTCGTTTTTATAGTGTTTTTTTTTTTTGCAGTTCAGAATTTATATTAACTACCAAAAAGGGTAGTGGGGATCACACCATACAAGCTAAAGGCGCTGATCCTTCCAAACTAGGAAGAAATCAACCTAAACCAAAGATAACAACATTACAAAATTAACAAGCTCCTATCTATCTCATTATAATTAACTACTATTCGAAAAATAAAATCCTTCATAACTTGAGTAGGATGACTCACACAGCCTATAAAAATCTTGTTATTCCTTGGAAGCCAGATTGCATAAATAGTTTCAGTAAACAACATAAGATAGTGTTTGTCTTTGCTCCTAGAACTGTGAGATTTCACACCAACAATAGCTAACTCTGCCCGGAGGCTTTTCATCTAATACTGGAGATCAAGCATCTGCAGTAAGGCTGTCCAAATGGTCTCAGCATACTCACAAGAAAAAAACCAAATGTTCACATCTCTTAGGTTCTTTGTTACATAAGCAACAAGTGAGGGAGCAAGGAACATTCCGTTGATGAATTCTATCTATAGTAGCAATCCTGTTTTGAACTGCAAGCCACACCAAAAACTTACTTTTTGGTGAAGCCTTATTGTTACACAAAACTCTTCTCCAAATCACTCTATCCCAAGCACCCATAAGAATGGAGTATGTTTTCTTAATACTAAACTTACCCTTCACTGTGACATTACTCCAATCACCTATACTTTCAAGTTATCTTCTTGAATCAATGATTTTTCTAAGGAGCCAAGAAGATGTTGCTACTAATAGCAACAATGAATATATCTCTTCTCTTAATATAATAAGCATGAACCTAAAGCAACCAGAGCGAATCCCTTTTAAGAGCTAAAACCCAAAGAAAGCTTCAGAATTGTAGCCTTGTTCCACATAACCATGTCAATTACATTCCATCAACCAGTAGACTTAGGTTTATGGAAATTAGACCAAGCAATAGGAGCTTTCCTAGAGGGAAGAGTATTACTTGTCCAAAGAATTTTTCTGCAGATACTTCCCACCTCCTTGATGACGTTTTTGACAGGGGAATGACCCCAATAGTTTTGCATGATGCTCAATATAGTTTTAACCAATTGCAACCTACTAGCATAGGACAAGAGATGAGCCATCTAACTCTAAGCCCTCTCTGTAATTTTTCAATGAGAGGTTTACAGTAAGCAAAGTTCAACCTCTTGGAGGTCAAAGAAACTTCTAAATATTTGAATGGTAAAGTTCCAATAAGCATGTTGATAGTAGAAGTTATGGCAATAGCTTCATCTTCTGTAACCCCAGCCATGTAGATACAACTTGCACACTGTTACCACCATGTTTAGATGTAGGTAGTATTTATTATGGTACATTGTATTAGACCTCAAAAGGTTTTAATTTCGCCTTAATATGAAGTCCCAACTAGAGCATAAAGACCACTGGATGAAGCCAACATAAGTTAAAGTCAACAGAAGAAGACCGTCAAGACCATCAGGAGACGAAAGTCAAGAATAGTAAAAGTACAGGTGATTAAAGAACAATCATGAGACGTATCCATATAAGGAAGAATGTGCAAGGCTACAGTTATTCAGTGCTGGAAGACAGTTGAGATTTGAATCAAAGATGATTTCCCTCCAAGTAAGCACGTAAGTTACATAACACGTTTCTCTATAAACAGAGGACAAACAACAAACAACATACAACAACTTGCATTTACTCTCTTCTTAGCGTAGCTTAGCCTTAGTCTAGCCAACCCCCTTTTAGGGTTATAGTTTATTTCCTTATATCTATAACATGTTATGGTGCCAAGTTCTATAATTCTTCGATTGAAGCAAGAAACCATGGAGGTAAAAACCTTCATGATTTCCCTTTAGTTGTCCAGCCTGGCTTATCCTCTTATGTGTTGTAAAATCTTTCTTAAAGTTTGTGGTATGTATGGGATTATTTTGATTTAATTAAAAGATTAATTATTGCTTGCTCTATTTATTGCATTTTGCATGAATTCAATAGGCATTGTAGTTTAATTCTTAATTAAATTGCAACAAAGTACATTAGCAAGGTTTTATCTAATTAATGCCGGTAACCCACAGGGACTAAGCCTTCCGTGGCATTCAGTATCAAACTATTAGATGTGCATTGACTTGTTTATAAGGTCAACAAACTAATTTTGCACCAACACAAACTTAGAATGGAAGTTAAACTCATAATTCATGTGCAACTCTCCCGAACACCTACTTAAGTACTCCGTGCTTTAAGGAGATAAGAAGGGAGACACAAGGTCTCGTTGTCTTAACCCTCTTTTTGCATTAAAGGGTTAGAAGGTATCCCGTTAATAAAGAGAGAATAAGAAGCAATTTTAACACAGGCAAGGATCAAGCTGAGCATGTTGCTAGGAAAACCCAGCTCTTACAACATTGTTTCCAAGAAAATCCACTCCACTTAGTCATATGCTTTCTTAATGTCTACCTTAATCATACACATAGGAGACATATGAGCCCTATTGTAGCTCCTGATCAACTTAGTGGCTAGGATGATGTTGTCAACAATATTTTTTTTAGGGATAAACCCTAATTGAAAGTGATTGACTATCTCACTAATGACCTGATGAAGCCTATGAGTGATCACCTTAGAGATGATCTTGTAGATGGTTGTACAACAGGCTATAGGTCTAAAATCCTTGGCATACTTTGCATTTTCCTTCTTGGAAATCAAGGTAACTGTAGTAGTGCTTACAGGTCTATGCATATAGGAATCCGAAGAAATTCCTAAACTGCATCCATAACATCCTTCTTGATGTACTCCCAGCTCTTTTTAAATAAGACAACATTAAAACCATCTAATCCTGGAGATTTTTGAGTCATAAATAATAGACAACATAGTTTGTTCAATTTCTTAGTCTGAAACTGGCCTAGCTAGCATGTCACAAGCATTCTGACTCAATTTTGCACTAGATCTAACTGTTACTAAGTCAATTGCAGGGAGAGTGTGAGCACAACTTCCAAGAAGATTGTTATATAGAATCCAAGAAGTTCATTTTGAATCTCAGCTTGTACATCATGCTGATTACTGTAAAGCACAACAATCTTATTTCTTGCCTTTCTAACCTTTACTGCAATGAAAAATAATTTTGTGTTGGAGTCACCCAAGAATATAGCCAACAAATTCTTGATTTTTGTTTGAGTATGCTACCTATCATTAATCTTAGTCCAATTTACTCTGTAGGCGATTTTTAAAGTATTAAATGTGGCCTACCAATTTGTCTACACAAGGTACGTACATACATATGTGTTATGTGGTTGTAATATCATGATTTTAGGAAGGAAAGTTATGTAGTATCATGTGTCGGAATTTTGTAAATTCATATATGATTTCTATTATGATTGGATTTTACATGTTTTATGTCTATGTGCGAACATGTTAAGTATGAGATTTAATTATGAGTTGAATATCATGTTTGTATGGAATATTTATGCAAGCATGTTGGTTGGGAACTTTATTTATTAATTCACATGGGGAATTAATACATTTATTAAGTTGGATCAGGATTGAATCATGTGTTCTCTTATATTACTATTTTCACTACTTTATGAGGACTGTGGGCCTTATAATAATTTGGTAAGTTGATAATTTATGCCTTTGAAAGGTAAGTTGCTTGTTGGCTAGGTTCAACAAACAAGAAGGATTGAAATAAGAAGGAATTAATCTTGGGTTGTAAGTTGTACAGTCACTTATTTAGTCCTAAGATAAAAAGGAATTAAGTTGTGAATGTTTTATTATATGTGTCTGTATTGTTTGTGTGTCATAACAAGTAGTAAATGGTAAATCATATAAAGTACAACTTGGATAGTAATAAACTTTAGACTGGTGCACGTCTGAAGTTGGACAATCAGGAGTTGGGGTACATGGTGAGCGTGCCATGCTTTTTCTGGGAATCAGATTGATCACCGTTCCTATTTTTATTCAAAAGGTTCCTCGATATTGCAGGTCATTATGGAATACGGAGTCGCGCCCGTATTTCGTCTTCCTAGGTGAAGGTTGGTTTTAGTTAGACAAATCGATCCAATAACTATTCCATTAAAGTAATAAAAAGATAGTTAAAGTTTAGTTCAGTAGAAGTTATCTGCAAATTGTTAGATTGTTATGTTATTATTTATCTTTGCTTATTAATTATTAGTATCATATTAGGAATGTTTATTTATTATTATGTAGTACTCAACTTTGTTGATTACGTGCTCTATTTGTATGTGTTGATCATGGCTTTGCCTTATTGGTCATGTGATGACCAATTCGTGGTGAGCATATTCTCTAGTGTATTGACATCTACGAGTTTGCAGATGTTGTATCATGGGGATCTGGAAATGGAGAGCTTGTGTAACAAATTGACTTAATTATTGTTGTAGTAGATACATTTTATTTAAGTTTGGTTTGAAGTTAACTTTGGTAGTGTTGTTTGGATTTTAAAGTACTTCGATTATTTATTATATTTAAGTTCTAAAGTTTAGTTATATGTTTTCGCCGCAAAATTATGAATAAGCCGATACGTTATCACGCGGGCGATAATGCTTTGATGATTCTCTAAGTTTTATATTGAAAAGGTATTTTGGAAAAGAGAGAATTATCGGGGTGTTACTTGACCATGTGAGGAGTCACGTTCCATTGTGACTGACTACTCGATCAAGAGTATTTTAGGTTTCTCGATGATGAAGGAGAAACGCTGATGAGTGGGCGTGCTGAAAACCCCCAGATGCAACTAGGGTGCCGCTTGCAGATTTGAAGTTTTCAAGGCCACGACCATAATAAAGGTCCAGGCCAAGCTAAAAGGAGAGCCAAACAAGTTGAACCCTCGAAAACACCTCTAGTTTTCAAAACCGGTAAATATACGTCAAAACCATGCCAGTCTATCATCACCTCGCCCTTGCTCATGATCATCGTGAGTCATCTTGTCCCTCAGCACATATTCCAAAAAAACGACATACTCAACTATTACTACTTTGAACCACCAATCTTGACCCAACTGCCTAATACTTTGCGATGGCCACAACCAACCACCGACAACAATTTTAGCAACTCGAAACTGCACACTCCTTTTATTCGGAGATTAAACGCGCCTTTCAGTAAAAAAACTGGAGATACTAACATCCAACAGAACTAGTTGGAGAACCCAACAACCTGGGGGAAGGGGAAAGGGGAGCCCGACACTAACAAGGGGAAAGGGGGCCCGACACTAACAAGGGAAAAGGGGAGCCTGATACTAACAAGGGGAGGGGAAAGGGAGGCCGAAACAACTACAGGGGAGGGGAAGCCCAAAACAACCACTACACTAACCAGGGGATTGTGCCGATCAGACGCGAGGATGGGGACGGGGACGGGAACCATGAACGACAACACTCGGAAACAGCGACAGGAGGGGGATACTAACCAACTCGAAACTAACGCACAACAGACGCTAAAAGGCTGATGCAAAACCCCTAGTCGCTAATTCTTCGATTAGCGTCAGCTTAAAAATTTAGCGTCTGAAATTTCAAATTTAGCGTCCGATTAAAGTCGGACGCTCATTAGCGTCCGCTATAAGTCCATAAGGTAATTCTCTTTTTTTTTTCAAATGTAATGTTCCAGGCTTGTATTTTTATGGTGCAATGTTGAGACTTGTCAGTAACCACTTTTCCTTGGTTATTGTGTTGGGTTAGACTTGTCACTATCAAATATAATAATGCAAATTTAGAGGAAAAATTATTATCATTATTATATGTAATAAATTACAATATAATAGAAATGATAAATAAAATTTGTGATAATTAAACCTTGCTTTAATAAATAAAAAAAATCTATCTAATACATTAGAAAGAATCATTTCTTCTCAATATACAAATCTTCAATTTTCAACCTTTCCAAAGTCATCCTATCAAACTCAATCAAACCTGCAAAAGAAAAAATTACAATTAGAAAAGAAAAAAAAAAAAAAAGTCAAAGAAAATCAAAAATCTATATCAAATAAAATTAAAAACAAATAATTCATATATCAAATAAAAAACAACCAGAAAAAATCACAAAACCCAACCCGCAACCTGACTCGCAGCCCGACCGTTAACCACCGCGCGCCACCAAAGAAACAGAAACCCTAACCGCCGCCAACCACAAAACCCTAACCCAACCCACCCAAAAACCCATGTGAAACCCTAACCCAAGATCCCAGACCCACCGCGCTCGAAAACCCCCAAACCCAACCCAAAATGCAAAACCCTAACCCCAAACCACCCAAAAACCACACTGCCCAATACCCAAACCACCCACGAACCCAAAGCCCCACCCACCCGAACCCCCACAGGAGCCGGAAAGCACCACACTCCCCGTACAGACCCACCCAAACCAAAACAACAGATCCAAAAACCTAAACCATAACAACAGCGAAAACGAAGATCCAAAAACGAAAATTGAAAACAAAAATTCGAAAACTAAAAATTTAAAAAGCGATAATTCAAAAACTGAAAATTTAAAACCGAAAATGAAAATTCAAAAAAAGAAAATTAAGAAACTGAAAATTTAAAAAGCGAAAATTCAAAATTTGAAAATTGAAAAACGGAAATCCAAAAACGAAAATTCAGAAACGAAAATTGAAAAATGAAAATCCAAAAACTGCGAATACAAAAACTGAAAATCCAAAAATGAAAATTCAAACGACAAATAAAAATAAAATAAAATATACCTGATAAAGAAGCGGCGGTGATGCTTGAAGACGACAATGATTCTTAGAGACAGAAGCGGCCATGATGCAACCAACTGAACAAAACCCTAACCACAACCAACTGAACAAAAATACCAGATCTAAACGAGAAAAGTAACGAAAACCACAATTTTTTTGAGGAAAATGAATAGTTTGAGGGAGATGAAGAGTTGGACGGAGAAAAGAATTGAGGTGAGAGAGAATTTAGTGAGAGAGAGCGGTGAGAGAGAATTGAGTTAGAGAGAGCGGTGAGAGAGAATTGACTGAGAGAGGATTTTATTTCTCATTTAGGGGTATGAGTATGGCCATATGGTGTTATGGACGATTGGACGGTAATTTCCCAGTTTAGTCGATTGATTTAGGTAAGACCAATAAATTAGCGTATGCCAAACGGACGCTAATTTACTTAACGGACGCTAACTAGCGTCCGTTTTTGTAAATGGACGCTAATTAGCGTCTGTTAACAAGAACGGACGCTAAAAAACAAGAAAGCGGACGCTAATCTGCGTCGGTCATATATCAGATGCTAATTTTGAATTTACCGTCCACTTATACTGTCGGACGCTAAATTCAGACGCTAAAAAGGCGGATTCTTATTGTGATATCGCCTAAGCTTTTCACAATAATCCTTTCTCTTCTTTCTGCAAATCATCATTAACATTCTGGTCATGGAGTGCCTGAATGGCTCCTAGCTTCCTCCTTAGCTCCTCCACCTTGTGATGAGCTTGGGAATAATGTTTGATATGAATATGCTTCAAAGCAACTTTAACTTTCTTCAATTTCAGCCAAACACTATTCATTTTACATCTTTCATTAATGCTCTCCCAGGCTTCTCTAACAATGTAATGATATTGAGCATGCTCATAAGGAAAGTTACGAAATTTAAAAGGTCTTCCACCCTTCAACTAATACAAGGTCAAGATTAACTACAAGTGGAGTATGATCGGACAGTACTCCATAAGATAAGTTATTTACCTTGACATCAGTAAATCTCTCAATCCACTTAATGTTTAACCAATGTTCTATCAAAACTACTAGCAATACTATCAGCACCTAGACCTTATTGGTCCAAAAATAGTCGACACTAGTGCTGGGAGCTTCCATAACACTAGCATTCAAGATGAAATCTACCATGCCTTTTGTTTCAGCTTCACTAACCAAACTCCTATTTATTCTATCATTTGACTTATAAACTACATTAAAGTCACTAATGATAATGAAAGGGCAAGAGCAACCAGTTGTAGCATCTAACAACTCCTACCATAGACTCGTCCTATTATTAATGTAATACCTCGAACCTTAATATCATTTTATTAGATGCTAATTATATTTATTAGCTTAATTGTGTCCCAAACTTTTTCGTGACCATCATTATTAAGATTATTTTTTAAAAGATGGTTACTTTAATTATTTTAGAAGTAATGCTTGTTGTGACAATACTTATTATAATATAGTATATAGTTTTAATATTTTCCTAAAAATGGAAAATCACCAGGACCACACAATTCATCTTCTTTCTCAAGCTCCATCTCCTATCTCCAAGGATTTTATAAGACCTTGCTCCCCAAGTATTCTTCACCATTAAGTCTTCATTAGTTTAATGGAGTTTTCATTTCTCAAATCACTATAAATAGTGGATTAATTTCACCATTTCTCAGCCACTTGAAAATTACAAACTGTAACCACAACCTCCATTTACACTATGAAATAAATAGCTGAATTTCTATTGATGTGTCTTATTCTTGTTGAGTACCCATGACTAGCCCTAAACACCCACTTTCTTTCTCCTTTGATTTTAGGTTGTCGTACTGTTTTTCTCCAATATCTTCTTTTTACAGTCAGAATTTGCATATACTTCCTTTATGAAAGTTGTAGATCTCAAAAATTTATTGAATTTAGATACAAAGATCACTCAATTTGGAGTTAGGAGCAAAGAGTTTGACCCTTGTAAGTTTTCTGTTGTTGCTGCCAATTATTATATGTTCCTCTTACTTCTTTGTTCTAATCATAATTCATGAAACCCAAAAATCTATTTGGTTGGTTAAGAAAGCTATTGATTTTATGGAGGATGATTCTTGGAGATTAAGAGATGATGATACTTAAGGAGTAAATGAAAGGAATTAGCGTATAAGGTAACCTTTATGTCTAGCACCCTATATGATTGTCCGTAAATGTTATATGTAACCTTTATGTCTAGTATTACATGTGATTGCTCGTATCATGTTTAACATTTTATGTCCAACGAATATGGGTATGACAGTGTGTATATGTATGTATGACCATGTGATACTAATCATGTAACGATATGCTATAAAATGTGATGTATATGATATTATGAATGCTTTATGTGAATTATGAAAGTGATGTGTATCCTATGAATATTATTTATGATTTATGGGTGTTGTTCGAAAATATTGATACATGAAAGTTTTGTAGAATCTGAATGGTTCTGCTGGCTTGGAGTTATGAAATGAACTGGTAAATGGGCAAGTTATAGGTGGAGGAATTATGTTTACGATGTAAAGGACCAAGAGTGGTCGAATGTTAATGTTCATGTTCTGTCCAAAACCTGTACTTGTCAATGAACTAAGATCACATATATAAATGGTCCTTGCCGGTAGACTATTCAATGTTATGTTTTCTGACAGTATTTTCGAGCAATTATCATAATGATGTAGTATGTAATTGTGTGTGAAAATCTTCATGAACTAAAACCATTTTTACGGGCTAGAGTAAAGTTACGGAGTTTTCCACTCATTTTAGGTTACTTTTCTGTGTTTTTTTTTTCTATTTTATGTAATTATTCAGGTATTTATGAAGATATCGCAAGTTCAATTAGGACATGGATGCTCCGGTTGGATTATACTGAAGTGACTCTGTACAATTTGGGATTTTTATCATACTATGTATTATGAGTAATCATTATTACTCTAGTTGAGAGTTTGCATATTTTAAGAAACCATTTTAAGGCTATTATTTTATTTGTGGGCCCATAACCCACATCTTAAATTCCGTTTTGGCTGCCAATCATGAGTAATTAATGTTATGTATTCCATATACAACATAAAGCTTAAAGTGAATATAACCAATTAACATCTTAATATCTATAACCATCAATTGCTCAGACAAGCTTTAGATAGATAAGTTAACCTCATTTGTAACCAACCTACGATATTCTTCCTCTAGGAGAAGAAGAGTAATTGCAACTCCAATTTCAAGCAAAACCAAACTTCCTATGAATTTTACTCGCATTGTGAGCTCTAACTCTTGTTTCCAGGAGAGCACAAACACTTATCTTCTGAGTATGTAAGAATTCTTTATTTCTTTTATTTTGAAGGGGTCATTCATACCCCTAACATTCCATGAAGCAATTATCATTATGATAGATAATGATTTGGTCCCTTAGCTCCCCATGACCTACCTGAGTCTTGTCCTGTACTATATTGTACCATTCTTACAGTCTGAAATGCTACTTGTTTACCTTTGTCTTTAGTTTTCCTAGTCATAACTTTCCAGGCTCCTTCTTCCTCAGTAGCAGTCTCTTTGTGACCCTCAGAAGTTTGGTTTGGTGTTTGAGTTGGAGTAATCAGAATACTAGGATCTACCACCAGGACAGGACCACTAGCATCATTGCTAGGATCTACTGCCACATTGGGACCACCAACATCTCCATTACTCTCTTTAGAAGTGGTAACACCAGTCTCAATTGTTACTTTCCTAACCCATTTATATTGTGGTTTTGCCTGAACTTTGGGGGGTCTAGGTTTAAAATCACAATTGTGTCTAATAAGTTGACACTTTTTACAAAGGTGGAGTAGCCAATCATAACTTTTTGCTTAATAACATGTCCATTAGGATCTATAATGCTCAGTGAATTAGGGATTTCCTTGGTAACATCAATCTCAACAAGGATGCGATCGAGCAAAAGAAACCCTCAAAAATTTGGGTAGTGCATTCATCTGCGTACAATGGAACACCCAGAAGACTACCTATTCTACTTAGGAATCCTCACTCCAGCAGTTTAAAGGTAGGTTAAGAAGCTTCACCTAAATTGGCACAATGTTCAGTTTTTCAGCATGAAAGTTAAAGGTAGTAGTCCACTACTTAACAATAAATGCCTTGCCATAAAATAAATGGCCCTGAGTACAAGACATCATCTCTACAGTCTTGATTTGGCATCTTAATCACAAAATATCCATCCTGATGTTTGTACATTTTAGATTCCTCAACTAAGTGCCATTGAGCAACTATAAATGATTTTAAAGCAGTAAGGGTAAGATTTTGACCCACAACATATATTATAATGGAATTTTCCTATATTTCATTCATTTTTTCAATTTCCGATATTTTCAATCTAGCTGTAAGAACCCCTTCCACAATTAGAGGATAAACAAACTTTAATCCCATCTACAAAAAAGGCCTAGGAAACCGGTTGAAAATAACCTAGGAAATCGAACTATAACACATCTCCATCTCACAGGTGTCCTAGGTTAAGAGACCAGTTATAATGCCTAGTTTCTTTGTTTATTTAGGAGACTAGTTGACAGGTACAACCAGTCTCTTAGATAAGTGTATATATAATATGTAAAGACGTTAGGAGACCATTCAGCATTAAAAACCAATCTCCTTACCTTACCCTTTGAAACCATTTATTGACCACAACCGGTTTCTTAGGTTTTTTTTTTTGGTAAGTAAGTAAGGTATATTGCACTTCCAAAAAAGACATACACACAATCCCTCATCAGAGGGCTAAACCAACACCATGATCACAACAGACCATTTACAAAGAATCAATCCAATCTCTATCTCTAGCACTCCATTTTGAGGAGTTGGCTAGCTTTCATCTATACTTCACTATACAATGTATGCCTTTAACTATGTAATCAATACTATGAACATTAAGATTCCAGTATGCTTCATTCCTCCCCCTCCAAATATGATACACTACTGCTGCAATGCATCACTTGTTTTCTTATCTTGGTCCCTTATAAGACCTTCTCACCCAATTCATCCATTGCTGCAGAGTTCTGCTCCTTTTCTGCACACCTACCCACTGCAGCATTCTAGATAGCAATTGCCTACTATACTCACACACAAAGAATTATTGGCTATGAGTTTCAGGAGCACTACCACACAGACAACACAAATTTTCAGGGCTGACTTTATACTGGAACAACTTATCTTTGGTTCTAAGTCTACATAGAATACCAAGCCAAGCTATAAATCTGTGCTTAGGAAATGATAAACTGTTCCAAATGTCTGTAGCCCAATTCACCTAAGTCATATCCCCCATGAGTTGTTCATACACTTTCTTGATAGAGTACTTATGGTCCATACTCCATGTCTGCATACCAACTAACATCAGCTCCTCTTTCACCTTGCCTAAGTGCTTGAAGATCCAACTAGCCCCTGCTGGAACCTTGTAGGTCCACCAATTGGCATCTTTAATGTAAATTATATGAACCCATTTAACGCATAGATCATCCTTACCACAACCAATGTGCCACACCAGTTTACCCACAGCTGCATTATTCCATAACACAACATTCCTTATACCAAGCCCTCCATATTTTTTCTGTGTACAAACATTTTGCCATTTAACATGACCAATTTTGCCTGCCACAACATTGCCACTCCATAGATAGAATCTACATACATCATTGATATGTTGAATCACCATCTTGGGAAGAAGGAATATTTGGGACAATAGCTATGTATGCTCAGCAAGACTGAATTAACAAGCTGAGCCCTCCCAGCAAATGAGAGATTTCTAGAGCTCCATGACCTGATTCTAATAGTCATTTTCTCTACAAGCCTATTACAATTAGCCATATTCAGCTTCTTGGTACTAATAGGTACCCCAAGATAATGGAAAGGCAGTTGTCCTCTTCCAAAACCTGAAAACTGAGCTACTCTGGTTACTTCAGCTTCATCCATGTCAGAGCAATATAAAGCAGATTTTCCTTTATTAGCCTATAATCCACACGATTCAGTGAAGAGTTTAAGGCCCTGTAACAGCAAATAGGTAGATTTTGCTTCCCCTTTACAAAATAGAATCAAATCATCTGCAAAGCATAGATGATTAATTCTTAGATGAGCACATCCACTGAAAAATTTTAACTCTTGCATCTCTCCAATGTAGGTGAAGATTCTAGACAGGTAGTCCATATAAAGGACAAACAACAGTGGGGACATGGGGTCCCCCTGTCTCAATCCCCTCCTGGCTTCAATTAATCCTTCTAGGCTGCCATTAATTAGGAGAGTGAATCTTGGAGTGGTGATGCAAGCAAGTATGCATTTGATAAAATGCATGGGAAAGTTAAGTGCAATTAGCACCTCATGGATAAACTCCCACTCAATGGAATCATATGCCTTCTTAAGGTCTAGTTTCATCAATAAACCTTTCACCTTACTCCTTTTATTCCCAAATCTTTTCACCAAGTCTTGACATAAGAGTATATTACTCATTATGCTTCTCCTCTTGATAAAAGCACCTTGAGTCTGGGATATAATATCTGGTAAGATAGTCCCAAGTTGAGTGCATATAAGCTTTGTTATCACCTTATAAATGACTGTACAACAAGCAATGGGTCTGAAGTCACCCGTTGCAGCAGGGCTGTTTATCTTGGGTATTAAGGTGATAGTAGTGATGTTAATTTCTTTTAGAATTTTTTCATGCCTGAAGAAATCCTACACAACATCGACCATATCTTTACCAACAATATGCCAGCTCTTTTTGAAAAAACAGCTTGAGAAGCCATCCATTCCAGGTGCTTTGTCATCTGGGATTGAGAAAACTATAGACTTGATATCCACTTCAGTGCAACAACTTGCTGGTTCCCTTATGACTCACGAGCTGCTAATGGACAATGAGAATGGAGATATATCCAAGCAAAAATCGATTGTCTTGAATGCTGATGAAAGTGATGACTCGGAAACTGACGAAGAAGAATCCGCTCTCATGGTTCGGAAATTCAAAAGGATGTTTAGGAACATGAAGAATAGAGACTACAAAGGTAAAAATAAGAAATATTCTAACAAACTTGTTTGTCATAAGTGCGGCAGTTCCGATCACTTTATCAAGGAATATCCCTAATGGGAACAAGACAAAGGCAAAGGAAGGGAACGAAGCAAAGATTGGAACAAGGAATACAAAAGTTCCTATACTAGATTTGATATGAAGAAAGTTATGGTTGCTGTATGGGGAGATTATGACTCCGAAGAAGAAGATTATCCTCAACCAAATGAGGACACGGCAAACTTTTGTCTCATGGCTCTTGACAATTCTGAATCTGATGAAGAGATTGAATCTCTTGAGGTTGGAGTGAGGGGGAACAACACATGGTACCTAGACAGTGGTTGTTCTAAGCATATGACTGGAGATAAATCAAGATTTCTCTCACTCTCAGCCTATGATGGTGGAAGCATGACTTTTGGTGACAACATGAAAAGTAACATAATTGCCATGGGCAAAGTTGGTAAGTCATCGTTTACATTCCATAGATAACGTTTTTCTAGTTGATGGTTTGAAGCATAATTTGTTGAGTATTTCCCAATTTTGTGATAAAGGGAACTTTGTAAAATTTAATAGTTAAAAATATTTGATTGTCAACAAAAGCACAAAGGATGTTGTTTTAGAAGGAACAAGAAAGGGGAAAACATATGTTGTGGATCTTAACCTTGTTCCCAAAATTAAGTTTACATGCCTTAGTGTTATTGATGATGATTCTCTTTTATGGCATATGCGTCTTGGACATGCTAGTTTTTCTTTGCTTGACAAACTTCGTTCTAAAGAAATAGTCTTAGGTCTACCTTCAATTAAGTTTCATTTAGATCGTGTTTGTGATCCGTTTGCTAAAGGGAAGCATGTTAGATCCTACTTTAAGTCCAAGAACGTGGTAAGTACCAAAAGACCATTAGAGTTGATTCATATGGATTTGTGTGGACCAATGAGGATTCAAAGTAGGAGCGGCAAGAAATATGTGTTGGTTATTGTTGATGACTTCTCTAGATTTACATGGGTTATTATTCTTTCTAGCAAGGACGAGACTTATGATAAGTTCCTTATCTTTGCAAAGAAAGTTCAAAATTTGAGTGGTCAAAAATTGTTACACCTTAGATCCGACCATGGCAGAGAATTTGAGAACTTTAAGTTTGATGACTTTAGTAAGGATCATGGCTTAGATCATAATTTTTCCACCCTTAGAACACCTCAACAAAATGGTGTTGCTGAAAGGAAGAATAGAACATTAGAGGAAATGGCTAGGACTATGTTAATAGCTAGTGGTCTTCCTATGAACTTTTGGGTCGTGTGAATACTACTTGTCATATTACAAATCATGCCATGGTGAAACCTTTGTTGAATAAAACTCCTTATGAGCTATATTTTGGTAAAAAGCCCAATATTACATATTTTAGAACATTTTGATGTAAATGTCTTGTTCATAATAATGGGAAACAAAATCTTGGAAAATTTGATGCTAAAAGTGATGAAGCTGTATTTCTAGGTTACTCTTCTAGTAGCAAAGCTTATAGAGTTTATAATAAAAGGTCTATGTGTATAGAAGAAAGTGTGCATATAATTTTTTGATGAAACAGATAAACTTGTCCCAAGCACACAAATTGATGATGACTTCAAGATAGGTTTGGTAAAAGATCAAATTCTCATTGATGAGACTTTGGAAGAAGAAGAAGTCATGGGAACAAAGCCTAAGGAACAACATCATGTTCTTGTTCCCAATGAAGAAGAAGAAGAACTAGGTGAGGATACAGAAGTGAATGAATTCACTATTGTTGAACCTGGTTCCCAAGAACATGGAAGTGAAGATGATCAAAGAAATCAAGTTTCCATCCAAGATTTTCAACCAAATCCTTGGAAACATCATCATTCCCATCTAGTGCAACTCATAATCAGTGACATAAACAAGGGAACTCAAATGAGATCTCAAACTAGAATTTTTTGTGCTTTTCATGCTTTTCTTTTGATTCTATGGAACCCCGGAATCATGAAGAAGCTCTCACTAATGCTGATTGGATTGTAGCTATGCAAGATGAACTCCATCAATTTGAAAGAAACAAGGTTTGGCACCTTGAACCTAAATCTAAACACAATAAGGTTATTGGTTTGAAATGGGTCTTTAGAAACAAGTTTGATGAGTTCGGAACCATAGTGAGGAACAAGGCTCGTTTAGTTGTAAAATGATACAATCAACAGGAAGGACTTTGCTAATCTCATGAGTAAAGAATTCAAAATGAGCATGATGGGTGAACTCAACTTCTTCTTGGGGTTGCAACTCAAGCAAACAAAAGAAGGAATCTACATCCATCAACAAAAGTACATAAAGGAACTGCTGAAAAAGTATGGTTTGGAGGCTTCCAAAGTAAATCATACACCTATGGGAACTTCAACCAGATTGGATGAGGATAATATAGGAACAAGTGTGGATCAAACTAAGTATCGAGGTATGATTGGCTCGTTACTATATCTAACTGCAAGTCGTCCTAATATTGCATTTAGTGTAGGGTTATGTGCAAGGTTTCAAGCCAATCCAAAGGAATCTCATCTCACAGCAGTAAAGAGAATCCTAAGATACCTCAAAGGAACAGATGATTTGAGCCTATTCTATTGAAGAAGTGATACCTTTGAACTGAAAGGATTTGCAGATGCTGACTATGCAGGAGATCTGGTCAATAGAAATAGTACATCAGGTATGGTTGAGTTCCTAAGTCATAGTTTGGTTTCTTGGAGTACCAAGAAGCAAAACACAGTTGCTTTATCTACAGCTGAGGCTGAGTATGTTGCAGCAGCAACATGTTGTTCCCAAATGCTATGGATAAAACAACAATTTCATGACTATAGAATTTACTTTGATTGTGTTCCCATCTATTGTGATAATACTAGTGCAATCAGTATTTCTGAAGATCTCGTGCATCATTTTAGAGTTACGCATATCCATATTAGGTATCATTTCCTTAAGGATAAAGTTGAGAAGGGTCTTATTAAAATGGAAATTTATGAAACTGAACGTCAGAATTGCTGATATTCTGACTAAGCCTTTGAATAGAGATAGGTATGAAAAACTGAGACTTGAACTTGGTTTGATTAAGCTGAAATGATTGCTATAATCTTTCTCCCTGGTGGTCTGACTCTTTGGCATTATGTATGTGTGAATAAATTTGATATTTTTATTTGTTTAAAATGCATCACAATCTTTATATGATTATTTCATATGTATAAGTAAAAATGTCTGAAAACTGCTCACTAAGGTCCAATAATATTCCCCTTATTGTTCATAAGACAATTCTATGCCTCAAGAGTTGACAAGGGGTTAAATGATTAATTGCGTCCAAAAGTAGCAAAAACTGTTGTTTCCATTCGCTGTTCCCAGCGTATTAAATCTAGGATTTATTTTTAAATTTTCGAAATTCAAAATCAAAATCCAAAAATATTCTGTTCAGATTTTTTCTCCTAAAAATCTGATCTTAATTCCTTTATTCTTTCCTAATATCTCCCAAATTAGTTGGGAAATATTATCTTTAATTTCTTTATTTAATTTTCTTTAATTTTTTTCTCTCTCTTCAAACCGTGTACAATACATGGTTAAGTAAATTTATTTTACTTTTCATCTTCCTTCGTTACACACTAGTTTTCCCCCTAAACCAAAACTTACACCTTTTCACCTTAAAAACCGAAACCTTCCGAAAATCATGAACACCTCAAATACTCCTCACTCTCTCTCCAACCAAAAACCCTCTCCCTCTTCCACTCACACTGAATCTCCAACTCTCATGGATATCTCTCCCAATCCATGGAATAACCCATATTTTTAGTATTTATTTTTCAAAATGAATATTTTAAGCAAAGGGTATTTTAGATTTTTTTTTGATTTTAAATTATTTTGGCGGGAATATGGCGCCAAAATTGGATTTGTTAAGCTTTTGGTATTAAATCATGGTCAAAATATTTTAGAAAACCAAAAAAAATAAAAAAAATAAAAAAATATTTTTTTAGGGGCCATATATTCCTATGGGATTTATGGTGATTGGAGGAAGTTGTGTTTTCCTATAACTTCAAAATTTATGATGGAGGTTCAAATCTTGGTTTAATCTCCTAATTTATGGTGAAGGTTACAAACTATTTAATTTTTGAAATTAAGTACTACCTATTCTACTCCTATAAATACCCTATACCTTAAGCCATCTTTACCACACAAAAACTTTGAAGAATCCAGAATCTCTTACTTGAAAGTTCTTCTTTCTCTTCCTATCTATTCTAGTTTTATATTTCTTATTCAAGTTCCAATTTTCTTTGGTTTAAGAAAAATATTTTCATATTTCTTATTCAAAAATATTATGCTCATGATAGGTCATTCATGTTTAAATTCATGAGTAAGTTCATGTGGTAAATTGCTTATTGGTTGGTTATGAGAAAGCTCAAGTATAAGAATAAGTGAAGATACTAGTATACTTTTGTGCAAGATCAAGGTACGTTATAAAGCTAGATCTTTGAAATATTATTTTATGTACGTCATAAAGTTGTTTATTGATTTAATAGTTGGATTGGTTTAGAAATTTGGTTTGAAATGGTTACAATATTTTATTATTCACTCTTGGAAGTGAAAAGAATGAATGATTTTATCAATCATTTTTATATAGAAGTTTTGTTATCCTTTTTGGAAAATTAAATTACTTTTACAAGAAAAGGTTGATTGGGTTTTATGAACTTTGAATGTTCAAAAAGTTATTTATGAGGAAAGGAGATTTATTCATGACTTACAAGTCATATAATTATTATTTCCGCTTGACTAATATCAAGATATTCAAAGTCCACTTGTTGGCAATTATAGTTACCCCTTGATATAGCTCCGTGATGGAATGACTAGCTTGGGGGGGTGTGCACAGTTAGCAAAATAGAAGGGGAGATAAGAGGAATTTTTTTCAGGATTATTCTTAATCCAAGTTGTTTGGAAAGAGTTTGCTCTTAAAACGTTATTCTTGAATTACTTTTAAAGTGTTTGGAAAGAGATTGTTCTTAAAATGTTATTCTTGATTTATTATTAAGTGTTTGAAAATAGTTTATTCTTAAAGAGTTATTCTTGAATTATTGGTGAAAAATTTTTCAAAACGAAAAATTGTTATGAACTAACAAATGTGTTACTTATCACGTGGCGGTAATACTCCTAAATTACTCAAATATTATTTACTAAATTATTTATTTAAAAGCGAGTAATTTGGGGGTGTTACAATCCATCAAAACGGATCTTGAAAAAGAGGAAGCAAACTGAAGAAACTTGGGAAATGGAAGTGGAGGAATCATATGCAAAGATTGAGGGGGAACTGGCTGTTCTTGTGAGAGGAACTACCAAGGTTGCAAAAAGAAAATCTGTCGCAACACGGTATGTTCAGGGCTTATGCATTGATATTTCTTGGTGTAGAAAGGTTAATTTTCGTCAATTGCTTGAATTGATTAAATTTCAAGGTTGGGAACAACTTTTCGAAAATTGTTATGGACAATGTTTAGTTCCCAAACTTATGGATGAATTTTGTGAAAATTTCAATTGATGAAGAAGGAAACTGTTCTACTCTTCTTAAGGGAACTCAAATTGATTTCAATGCTGAATTTTTGGGAAATCTATTTGGTGTTCCTGTGAAGGGAACTGATGTATATTTCAAGAAACAACGAGGCTCTTATCCCTTTTCTGATATTTCCTTTGATGAATTGATTGTGAAATATGGTGGAAAAACAGGCACTACCTTTCTTGATTACAATCTTCTTTCTCCTTACCCCAAACTACTCTTCCACATTCTAAAGAAAGCCCTCTTACCTCGCCTTTCTAAGCATGCTCAAGTTGGCATGTTAGACTTGATTTATATTCACTACCTAGCCTCCCATAAACACATAAATTTCCTTCCTTGATGATTCAACACATGAGTCATTGCATTGAAAAAGGTTTTGTTGTTGGTTATGGAGCCCTTATTATGGAAACTTTACTTAAGTTTAATGTAAAAATACTTGGGGTTCCAAATATTGGTGTGTCTATGGGAAACTTGTTAAATGTTCGTGCATTGAACAATTTGAATGTGTGTGTTGTGAATGGCGAAGTGCTAAAAGGAAGAGCTAATGTGGATGATGATGAAGAAGATGACTATGATGAAAAAGAGGATGAAGAAATCGAACTTGAGGTAGACAAGGAAAAAGAAAAAGCACAAGAGAAAACCGAAAAAGAAAAAGACAAGAAAAATGAAAAACAAAGAGATGAAAGAGCAAAAGAAAAAGGGAAGAAGGTAGTTTAAACTGGCGAATTGGTGAAACCGGTTAAGAGAGCTACTCGAACTAGTCAAAGAGTTCGAAACTTGAAAGTTCTAAACTCTCCTTCGCATGATGAGGAAGAAAGTGTTGATGATGATGAAGTTAGAGTAATTGCTAAAGAAGTTTATGATGCTTGCCTTCCTCCTTCTGGGGATCAATCTCCTGTTCCTATGGACACCGTTCCCCCTATCACTTCATCTCCACCTAAAACTGCATCTCTACCTCCTTTAAACCACAAAACACTCAAATCCCTCCTTTTTCCAAATCACCTCCATCTCCTGTTCCCAAAGGAAAGAAACCAGCAGCTGTTCCCATCTCAGAGGAACAACCTGTTGTTCCTGATCTTAAGGAACTGCCTGCCGCCACTAATCCTCCTAACACCTCACCTTCTTCATCCCAAAACTCTACCATTGGTGCTCCTTATACCTTAGCTCATGCTCGAAGGTTGGATTACTTGTTTACATTGGTCATGGGTCACTCAGAAGCTATGATGGAATTTGCAAATGAAGCTAAGGGTGTTAATGGATTAGTGCAAGGAGTGATGAATAAGGTTGACAAGGCCTTGGATGGTCAAAAGTTGATTATGGAGCAACTTGGCGATATGACCACATCCCTCCAAAAGATGAACACAAAATTGATGAAGTTGGAGGATATCGTGCTCAAGCTTGATTAAACCGTTGTCGGAAATCATAAGGAAGTGATGACTAAATTGGATGATGTGGTGGAAGAAGTGGTCGAACAACCTTCCTCTCCTAAGCCTTAAACACTTTTCTTAGTTTAGTTGTCTTATTATGGGAACAATTTTTTTTGTTTTATGTCTTTTTTTCCTTCTTAGCATGCTACAATGAAACAATGTTAATCTGCTAATTCTAAGTTGAATCATTTTGCATGTGTGCGTCTCTTAAATGGCTAATATTCTTGGATTGCAGTTTTGAGAGTTGAATGCTTTATTTGCTTATACTAACCAAATTGTCTCTAACAAAGTTTGGTGGTGTGATATGTTTTGATAGATAAATTTCATCTTTTCGAAATCGCGGAATATTGTTTTTGAATATGCCAAAGGGGGAAAGAGAAAGGCAATAAGAGTAAAAAAATTCTCTAGTCATGGTTCATGTTCTCTCGTTTACTTCAAATCGTTTTTTTCTTAGTTAAAAAATAAAATAACAAGTCTATTAGAATTAATTTAACTTAGTTGAATTAATTTGTTAAAAGGGTTTTATATGACTTATTTAAATTACGTATTATATTATTATATTATATGCCTTTTGTTGTCATCTTCAAAAAGGGGGGAAATTGTTGATCCTTGAGTTTAGAAGATGACTTAACCACAAAAGACATATTGTATTTTATTTATGTTATTGCTAGGTAATTCATTCTCGAGCAAAGAGAATACTTGATTGAAGATTAAAATGGAGAATTAATCAAAGATCGAAGTGAAGATGTTCGAATGATGAAGTATCAAGCTTAAAGTGAAGATTAAAATATATTAGAGTGTATTTAATATCTTCTTGTTAAGGTTGAGTGAAATCTCAATTTAGTTTGTGGTGAATTCTCAAACGGAACTTGATTTCCCATGAAAGGAACAGACACTTGCACAGTTAGGAACAAGGTTAAGGAACAGACTTATAAACAGCTTTAGGAAACCCTAAATAACTTTTATGTGGTGCGCCTAACATTACTTGTGTGCCCAACAGGTTAGTTAGAAGTTCTAGGCTAGTTTTGACTAGATCCACTATTTTAGGGAGTTTGTTATTCGTTTGTTAGAAAAAATTTAAATTGATTTTCTGATTTAATTAGGATAAATATCAAAACGTTTTAAATCTTATCTTTTATATTTTAATTAAATTAAAAGATTTTGTTTTCAAAATTAAATATAATTTCCGATTTTAAAAAGATTTTCTTTTTAAATATAAAAATGATTTTCGTTTTAATCAACTTATTTTTTAAAGATATTTTCCTAAAACATATTTAAAGTAAATATTTTATTTACTCCCCAAGAAATCACTTATCACGCCTAAAACTACTACTACACGTTTATAGTTAGTGGTTAGTGGGCTTAGTTAATTATTTCCCAAGTCTTAATTAATTTAAATAGTTTAATTATTCCCCAAGTATCTAAAACCACGTAATACTTACTGCTTCTTAGTTTTAAGTTAAGTAGTGGAGGAAGTGGATTAATTACTTCTCAAGGAATATTTAATATAAACTAATTAATTAATTAGAGTTATGGACATCATGGGATAATGGATTAAGTAGTGGATAAGTTTATGTCTTGCCTAAATTGTCTATAAATAGGCGCCTAAACCTTAGAACATTTTGTGTCTGACTTAGCTAAATTGTAACACCCCGTAATTTTGACCCTTTATTTTTTTTGGTGTTTGTTTATTTTAAAATGGTATTCTTCCCTTTCATAAAAATAATTAATTTATTATTTGAATTATTTTGGAACATGTTATGAAAATGTGTATATATATTTATATGTTGTGATATATTTATATATATTTATTTTAAGTTGTTAGATATTTATTTTAAGTTGTTATATTAGTTTCGTTATTTATTTGGGTGTTTAGAATCCGGTTATATCGCGTAGCATTTTTGTAACGTTGTTGGACCGACTAATTGGGTGATGAAATGTTGCATTGCTTGTGGCGTGTCATGCTAGCCGAAAATTAGCAATTATGTTGTGGAGGATGAAGAGTTTTGGTGCGTGCTTATGAAGCTAACCTTTGAGTCTCTTGTAACTCCCTATTTAATTCTCCTTTAACCCACCTTCATAATCACCTTTAAACCTTTGCTTTATAAGGTTATTAATCAGATGAGGCTGCTGCATTGTAACCCCCATTCTCGTCCAACCATTAGAGAGGAAGAGAAAGAGTTATTCTCTCTTCTCGATTTTCGTCCATTTCTGCACACCCATTTTCTTTGCATCATATCTCCTTCGTTTCTTATCCGAATTGAGCGTGTGAGTAGTCAAAATCTATCTACTCGGAAAGATCTTGCTCTTGGTATAATTTGTTTTTGAAGAAAGAGGAACAAGCGACTGCAGTTTTCGTTGCAATCAGACGAGTCATCCGGTTTTTGTTCCTTGTCGCACCTTCACGAAAATAACCATAGCCGGAGATCTAACCGTTGGATCGTCTTCAAATTTGGATAGAACATTGATGACATCTTGTTCTTTAATTTGATCGGAGAGATCTGGCATCCGAGCTTTTGATCACCGGGAATCCATGTCGGAACAGAGCAGTGCAAAATAAGAGTTTTCAACGTTCAAGAAAAAGGTAACTAGCGTTCAAGAAAAAGGTAACTAGATTGTGAACTTAGGTTGTTAGAATCGCTTTAGAGAATGTAGTATCATGCTAGGTGGAACTTAGAGGATTTTATGATTGAAGTTTCATGTAAAGTCATGATTGTTGGTGTTTTTTCATACCTTGGATTTCTACTATAATCATCTTGTTAAGTTTGGTTGATTAGTTGTATCCTTGTTGTTTTTGTGGTTGAATTGATTCATTGGTTCACTTGGGTTATCTTTGGATTTTGAGAAGTTGTCGTTGTTGATGAGATTTAATCTCATGTGAGGATGATTGGTGTTGTGTTAGGCATGTATGCTAAGTGTGTTAGAATAAGTTTTGGTTGATTTACTTGGATTGCGTCTTGGAATCTTAGTTGTCGTTGTTGTTATTGGTGAAGTATGGATGTTTGTGGAAGTGCTTGGCGTGTGTGTCGATGTGTCATTGAGGTTGGAGTAGGCGTGGGTGGCTGGTGTAGCCTCGAAGGAGTAGGCGTGGGTGGCTGGCTGTCGCGACCCGCAATGCTCGTCGCACCTCGCGACGAGGGTCTGCCTCTTGAGTCGTGCTGTTGCGTTTTTGTTTCCTTTTGGTCTACAGCTTGTGTACCTTTGCTTGAGTGGTCTTAGATATGTATACCAAGGGTGTTTGAGTATTGTTTGGTCAACTTAAGTGTTACATTAAGGGTATGTACCCTATTTTGTTGGGAAGCCTATGGTTGTTTGGTTTGGAGTATGTTGAGGGTTATGCTTTGTTGTGCATTCACACATTCGAACCTTGTTCGTTAGTGAATTCGATTTGCTTGTGTACCTTGTTGTGTATACCTATGAAAGTTGGATTAGATGGATTTTGTGTATACCTTGTCGTGTATACCTTGTGCTTGTAGAGTTGGATTGATCTTATGGACGGTATGGTCCTAGGAATTTGTGTTTGATCGACCCTATGAACGGTATGGTTCTAGGAACTTGTGTTAGCTGATTCTAAGAACGGTATGGTTCTAGATATATGTGATCCTAAGAACGGTATGGTTCTAGGAATTTGTGCAATGATCCTAAGGGCGGCATGGTCCTAGGAGTTTGTGTTTGATTATTCTAAGGGCGGTATGGTCCTAGAAATTTATGCTCGCTAACCTAAGGGCGGTATGGTCCTAGGCTTTGGTTACTTAACCTTGGGCGGTATGGTCCATTGGTTCACTACGGGTGGTATGATCCGTAGAATTTAGCTATTCGAAAAGGGCGGTATGGTTCCTCGAATATGCTGGCTATTCGAAAAGGGCGGTATGGTTCCTCGAATATGCAACGTAGGCCTTGGGCGGTATGGTCCAATGAGTCTACTCACAGGTGATATGGTCTGTTATGTTTGAGCTTGTGGACCGCATTTGATGCATTTTTTTGCAACGTTGACCGCATTTGTTGCATGGTTGTCATTTGTACTTCGTAGTGAGTACGGTCGGTTGCTTATGATAATTTGTACCTCATAGTGAGTACGGTCGGTTGCTTATGAATATTGTACCTCGTACTGAGTACGGTATCTTGATAATGTGTTCTTTGATGTTGTTTCTAATTTCTTTTAAGTTCATTATCTGTTTCTATTTGAGCTGGGAGAACTGCTAGTTACTCCCCACTGATTGTGGAAGTTGTTGTATATTTTTTGCAGGTTATGTTGATGGGTTGCTCCTTTGGTTTTGGGCTCGAGTTGAGTTGTGAGCATTAAAAAGCTAGGTGTTTTAGGCCTAGACTTTTAGTTAGTTGAAGAGTTAGTTTTCTCTTTTTGTTATTACTCTAATTAATTTAATTTATTTATGTTGGTTTATCACTTAGGTATGACATCGCATTTCTTGTAGTAGTGACATTCCCAGAAGACGATGTTTCCGCCATCGTCATATTAATACTATTATTATTTCTTTCGTTTCCGCTTTGAAATTCTGGGGTGTTACATAAATAGTCTTAGTTGTCTTAAGAGTCAGTGTCGTTCCTAAAGAGAATTCATACTTACTTTATTCGAGGTATTACTCTTCCATTGTCTTACAAATTGTATTTTTGGGTAAAGGGTTTGAGTGAACTCTTGTAAGCGTGAGAAGCTTTGAGTGAAGCAAGAGAAAGAGAAAAAGTAACTTCGAGTGAAGTTTGAGAGGAATGACAGTTGTGGGAACTGTTGTTGGGAACTTGAGTTTAGTAACTTAAGTTGAGCCTCGAGAGAAAAGTAATAGGATTGTAAACAGAGTTGTTTTGGCCTATTATAGTGGAAAGTTTGAGTTAAAATCCCTTGTGATCGAGGATGTTTCTTCGTATTGAGCCTATGAAGTTTTTCCTCGCTAAAATCTCTCGTGTTCCCATTGTGTGTTTCCCAAGTTAACTTTGAATTCCGCAAAGAGTATAGCTTATTCTCTCACTATAATTCACCCGCCCCTCTTATAGTGCTCATATTATACAACACCCAGGTCTACAAGAGTAAATCCACAAGGATCATCTCTTCTTATGTAGTGTCAGTTATAATCAATCCACTTCCTTCAGAATAAGCAGACCGTGAAACCAGATTAGTCAAGCTCCCATATATCTTGAACTCGCCCATAGTATATCAATGTAGCATCAATAAGAGACTTGTCTTTGTCACTTGCATATTATGTAGATGATGCCTCTACTGAAACGCCACTATTCTATAAAGATCTCGATTTTTCATCTTGACGATATGTCCAAAATGTATATCCATTAACATCATAATCCTCATAGGAGTGCACAGCTTCTCGAGGACCAAAAGGTAGCCACTCAAGAGTTTCTGAAACAGTGGAATCTACTTTACGCATTAACTGGTTATGAAACCAATCAATAAGCGTCTTATTATGCAACTGCATCAATGCTATAGCCCCTTTTCCTGGATTCTGATCACACAACTCCTCCATATGCTCATCCAAGTAGGGATGGACCTATACCATATGCTGCAATACAAATAAGTGTGGTTGTATCCGTATTTCAACATGAGACAATCATTTTGGAGCCAAGTGTACCTTTACCCTCGAGTCTGCCCTTGTGTCGAGATGTAGGAAGTCCAATAGGATCAACATTACTTAAGAACTCGGCCACAAAATTACCGACCTCTTCACCCACAATCCCCTGAATAATACTTCCTTCTGGTTGCGCTGGATTTCTTACTTTATCTTTCAAAGAGCCCATATGTCTCTCAAATGGATAACACCACCTCAAAAACACCGGACCACATAGCATAATCTCTCGAACTAGATGTAGAACCAAATGGACCATGATGTCGAAGAAAGCAGGTGGGAAATACATCTCAAACTTGCACAAAGTCTTACTTTATCTTCGACGCTTGCAACGTTTTGCTACATATAGTATTGAAAAAAGAACACAACTCTGTTATGGTATGTCTCACGTGTTTCGGCAATATCCCTCGAATTGCAATCGGTAAGAATACTTTCATTATTACATGACAATCGTGAGACTTCATACTCGATAGCTTCAACTCACCGTCTAATGTAACAAATCTTTTCATGTTCGATGAGTACCCTGATGGAGCCTTAATGTTGTACAGAGACTCGCAAAAAAGCCGTTTCTCAGCTCTAGATAGAGTGTAGCAAGCGGGAGGTAAATAGTTACTATCATCAGCCGACCCTTCTTGAATTTCCTCTTTTTTTTCCCTTTCCTTTTCCTTTGCCAGACACTTCCTCTTTTTTCTTTCTTTTCTTAGTGTCCCTCTTTTGAGCCCATAGCTCTGGTCGAAGCCCCTCACTTTCCAGGTACAGTCGCACTCCTTTGCTATCCTTTGTCTTATGTTGAATATTCATAAGTGTCCCCAGAATTGCGTCACATACATATTTCTCCATGTGCATGACGTCGAGACAATGACTAACCTCTATATCCTTCCAATATGGAGGTTTCCACATAATAGACTCCTTTTTCCAAAGTCCCTTACCACCATCACCCGCTCCTTTGTTGAATATCGTTTCAACACCCTTGACCTGATCAAAAACCTCAATACCAGTCAATGGCCTACGAGCAACCCCTTCCTCAACTGTTCCATCGAATGCCTTCTTCTTATTACGATAAGGATGGTCGCGTCAAAGGAACCTTCGGGTCCGCATATAAACTTCTTTGTGACAAGGAGAAATGTATTTAGATTCTGTGTCGTCAATGCAAATCGGGCATGCTTTCTTCCCTTTGTTCTTGTACCCGGATAAGTACCCATAAGCAGGAAAGTCATTAAGAGTGTATAAAAGCATGGCACGCAATGTGAAAACCTCATCAGCATGTGCATCATACACAGAAGCTCCTTCATCCCACATTTTTCTCAAATCATCAACAAGTGGTTGGAGGTAGATATCTATGTCGTTTCCAGGTTGTTTCGGCCCTGAAATAAGAATCGACAACATGATGTACTTGCGTTTCATGCACAACCAAGAAGGCAAGTTGTATATAACTAGAAGAACCGACCATGTACTATGTTGAGAACTAAGATCGCCAAATGGGTTCATCCCATCCGTACATAGGCCAAGCCTCAAATTTCTATCCTCGGTACTAAACGTCTTATGAAGACGATTGATACCTTTCCACTCAGGAGCATCAGCCGGATGTTTGAGAAAACCGTCCTTTTTCCTTCATTCTGCATGCCACCTCAAGTTGTTAGCATCTTTCTTGATTGAAAACATGCGCTTGAATCGTGGTATAATCGGAAGATATCACATCACCTTTGCTGGAGGCCCTTTCTTATCACCAACCCCTGCGCGCCTATAACACGACTTCCCACATCGAGGACACTCATCCATATTCGCATATTCATTTCGATATAGCACACAATCGTTTGGACAAGCATGTATCCTCTGGTACTCCAAACCGAAGGGACACATCAGTTTCTTTACATAGTTGTTCGACTTGGGTAGTTCATGGTCGTCCAACAACATATCACCAAATGCTTGCAACAAGGAAGTGAAAGTTAAGTCACTTAAACGGGCTTTCTTCTTGATGTTAAAGAGTGTTCTCACGGCCGTCAGCTTGGTGTACCTCGTACAACCCGGATACAACGGTTTCCGAGACGCCTCGGCCATGCACTCGAAAATACGAGGTCGTTTCCCAGCATGATCATCCACCCCCTCCATCATCTCCTCGATATGGTGCCATCATCATCATCATCATCCTCATCATCCTCATCATCCTCATCATCCTCAATATTATTCTCATATTCGTCCTCGAGGTTCTTGTCATTCTCAATGACATCAAATTCACCTCTTTCATGCACATCGTTAACAACGGCATTCCCACCATCATATATACCCTCCTCACCGTGCCAAACCCATACATGGTAGTCTTGCCTAAACCCACAACGAAAGATATGCTCCCTCATCGACCCAATGTTACTAACCATCCCCACATTGCCACAATCAACACAAGGACAAAAAAACCCCTCAGTTCCCGTTGCAGCCTGATGACTTAATGCAGCATCACAAAATTCAAATACCCCATCCATGAATTAACTTGTGTCACAACTATCATACATCCATGCACGATTCATTTCAACCAGACCTCTAATTACACACAAGCAACAAGTACCTCATGTCAATAACGAACTTCATTAGATGATTAGAGTTTATATATGAACGATATACATTCAATGAAATTAGGCATGCTTTCCAAGGGTCCTTATCACTCCAACCTAACCCATCCTTAGATGTCTAATCTCACTAGTGAATGTATGTCTTCTTTTCAATTCTACGAAAAATCTGACAGCATTTCCCTATAGTTCTCCAAGTACACGATGTAGATATATAGTTACTTATATCTACATATGTACCAGAGAACAAAAGTAGGGAAACGACGAACCAAGATTTTCCTTTATATAATTGAAATAAAGACATACATTCACCACCTAAGTGAGATTAAACATCTAAGAACAGTCCCAGACCGGGGACTATTCAAGACTTACTCCTAATGAGTAAGTCTTGAACGGGTATCTAGGCATATGATATGATGATGCATATATACATAGGTTTTTGAACAACAAAGCATTTTACATCTAATCTTAATTCAACGATACATATATACATATTTGCACATATAAATCAATTTACTGATATGAAATTAAAGAAAGTTAAATATGAGCAATATCATACCAATATCAAGGTTGGAAATAGAGAAATGGAACTCAACACTCCGGCACTAGCTAGCTTCAATAATCAACAACAAAGTTTAAAGTTCAAATCAGTATAAATTACCAAACTAATCTAAACTAAACTAAACTAAACTAAACTAAACTAAAATAAACAAAACAAAACTAAACTAAGCTAAACTACAAAAATAACAATCATACTCATCCAACCACAAAGACCTAGTTTTTTAACCTCTAAATCAAACTAACCACTCCAATTAAAATAAAATTTGCTCAAATGAATAAAATTTGAACCCTTAAACTATTATACAACCTAATTTCACTAACAATTATTCATAAAATTACAATGAATTATAAATTTATGAGATTACAATAAAAGTTGTGAAATTTTAGTTAGCTAGCTAGGAAAAGGTGGTAATGTAGTTATTTAGGAAGGGGATGAGGAGGAACGAAGCTAGGGAGCAGCAGTGGTGGCGCGAAACTAGGGTAGAAGTGGTGGCGAGAAACCAGGGCGAAACTAGCCCAGCTGGTGGTGGCGAATCTTCAGGTGCGCAAGTTGCTGACGTTAGTGGTGGTGCGCAATACTGAGATGTGGAGCTGGGGCACTCGCCGGCGTTGGTGGTGGTGACAAGTCGTCGGTGTGGGCAGTCGCAGTGGTAGTGGCGCAATTTGTTCGTGCAGTGAGTTTTTTTGAGGGAAGAATCTGTGTTTAGACAAGGGCGGGTTTTTTGAGCGAAGTCATTTAGCACATGATTTTCGGATGCGGTCCGCTAAACCGCATCAGGTTAAAAAAATACCGCATCCGATATTAAATCTGATGCGGTTTTTTTGGACCGCATCCGATTTTCTTTGCCAAGTTTCCCACCAATTTTTGGGTTGATTTTCGGATGCGGTTTTATAAAAACCGCATCTGATACTAAGTGACATATAAGGTTTTTTCCACTAGTGTTTACTTGCCATTCGATATGGGTTGCAAGTGGTCAGTGAAGCTAATATATCACATATAGTGATACACTCGGATCGTAAGCAAGTAGTGAATAGAATTCAATCGGGCAAAAACCTTTGTTGATAAGTATAGCGACATTGTGATTGATCGCAGTGAGCTCAGGTACTACTTCAAGAAGATGGAGATAACATTCCTTAAACGTTAGGATAATCAAGTGGTTGATGAAATAGCGAAGAACCATTGTATTGGGACTGGGTCCATGAATGTGGTTAGGCTTATTCCTATCATTCCTAATTACTGTCATGAACTGCTACTTTCGGATTATAATAGGCTTAGGGGTGCTTGTCGAGCGAGCTGATCCCGAATAGCACTGGGCTCGGCTCGATCTCGTTTAACTTTTCATGGGCTCGGCTTGGGTCGTGAGCTCGCCGAGCTTTGGGGGAGCTGAGCTCGGTTCGAACTCGTGAATAAAATTTGCGGCTCGAGCTTGGCTCGTGAGCTCGTTTAGGCTCCGCTCGTGAGCTCAGTTAGGCTCAGGCTCGGGTCTATCTATCTTTTTTGTTTTCTTTTTCTTTTTAATTGTTTTTACCTTTTGTTTTTATCTTTCTTCTATTATGTACCTTAATTAATATCTTAAAAGAAATACTTAATATAAATTTTATTATATATAAATAATTTTTTAATATATAAACAATTTTTTAATATAAAATATTTTTTAATATAAAATATTTCTTAATATAAAATATTTTTTTAATATAAAATATTTTTTTTAGTGTAAAATAATAATCGAGCTGTTCACGAGCTTTACGAGTCGAGCTTTGCCTAGCTCGGCTCGGCTCATTTAAGTCTCGAGCCGAGCCCGAGCTTCAACAAGCCAGGCTTTGACCGAAGTGACAAATCATGTCAATAACAAAAGTAAAATTAGCTTGCAACAAGATTTGAACCCATGACCTCTTGCATATATATATATATATATATGATATAATTACCATCTCAACCAACTTTTAATCATGTTTTAAGTGTCCACATTATTATATTTGTACCTTTTAAATTTTGAATTTTCCTTAATATATTTTAATGGTAATGGGAAAAAAATGCATATCAAGTTTGTAAAACAGTACCAATCCGGAGCAACGCCTGGGCCCAAATACTAGTTATAATTGGAATTGGTGGTGCCATCTCCAATTCACAACAAATCAAGTGTACCCTAATTAAGCTCATCTTGCACTCCCTTCTTAACTTCCTTCTTGTTTACGCCTTTTTTCATATAATACGTTAAAGGTTAGGGTGCTAACAACAAAACTTCTGCAATGTTAAAATGAAACATAGTTGCAAGTATATATATGAATTGAAATAATGCAAATAAAACAGAATAAAGGAACAAATAATAGGTGACACGTAAATTCAAATAGAGAGGAAAAACCGCAGATGATTTATGCTAACACCAATCCACTATGTGAATGAAATTCCTTTGCGTTAACCGTTTTCAAGTGATGTCAAACAATAGCAGTAAAGAAAAAGATGAGAGGTAACGTCAAGCAATGGAATGAGAGTACAAGTGTGTAAGTAGCTCCGTAAGGGATAGCAATCGATATTAAACTTGATCCGAATTCGTGAGTTTAGATCCATTTTTCGGGGTCTGGATCCTGAAATTTTTGGACCCTTTTGGAGTTAAGGCTTGAAAAGCCTTAGCTTCTTTTATTCTATTGTCCCACAATGATTGTGGGAGGGAATGCCTCCTTGTTTATATATTCCCTCCCTCCTTCCTTTCCTTGAGTTGGTACTTGAGATGCTTTTGTGGTTGGATGTCATATTTGGTTTGGGTTTGCTATCACACACGCGCACGGCTGCCCGTCCGGATCGGGCCAGTGCCTTGGGCCTTGGGCCCTGGGCAATTTGTGAAGTTTTCCAGGCTAATGTATTGCTAGAAAAATTCCCGTAACAATCTTAAGCATCTTCAGGAACTAATCAGTCATATGAGGATTGAAGAGGCAAATCGGATCAAGGATAATCAAGACTCGGTTCTTGTCAATGTTACAAAAGCTAATCTGGTGGAACCTGCTGCTGCTACAGATTCTGATAAGTTCAAAGGTAAGGGTAAGAAGGTCATCAATAAAGGTAAGAAGCAAGGGAAATTCAACAAACCAAATGGTAAGATTCAAAAGAGGACTATTTTGTGCTATGTATGCGGTAAGCCTGATCATAAGGCTTATCAATGTCCTCAACACCAAGGGTCTGTCCAAAAGGAAACACCTCAGGCTAACCTTGCTATATCTGATGATGTTATTGTTGCTGTGGTTGTTGAAGCAAACCTGATCGAAAATCGTTCTGATTGGATTTTGGACACTGGGCTTCAAGGCATTTCTATTCGAACAAGGAGCTTCTCCATGATTTCCAGGATGCAACAGAAGGTGAGTGCGCCTACATGGGGAATGCAACAACTGCTGGAGTGCTTGGACAAGGAAAGGTCAAACAATAGGTGACACGTAAACTCAAATAGAGGGGAAAAATAGCAGGTGATTTATGCTAACACCAATCCACTATGTGAATGAAGTTCCTTTGCGCTGACTGTTTACATGTGATGTCAAACAATAGTAGTTTTGAAAAAGATGAGAGGTAACGTCAAACAATGGAATGAGAGTACAAGTGTGTAAGTAGGTCAGTAAGGGATAGCGATCAATATGACGATATTAAACTTGATTCGGATTCGTGGATTTAGATCCTTTTTTCGGGGTCTGGATCCCAAAATTTTTGGACCCTACAAATCGGGTCGGATATGACTTTTGTGGTCGGAATACGAATCCGAATTCAGGTATTCATTCAAGCCGCGGACGCGGATATATAGATCTGTTTTACTAAAGGGCTTGCTAAAAAGAACCAATTGCCAGTCAATAAAATTACAATTCAACTGCATAACATTATATATGTTGTACATGTTGGAGTTAAGGCTTGAAAAGCCTTAGCTTCTTTTATTTTATTGTCCCACATTGCTTGTGGGAGAAAATGCCTCTTTGTTTTTATTCCCTCCCTCCTTCCTATTATTGAGTTGGTACTTGAGATGCTTTTGTGGTTGGATGTCTGTTTGGTTTGGGCTTGCTATCACACACGCGCGCGCGCCGCCCGCTCGAACCGGGCCACAACTTTGGGCTTTGGGGGAATAAACTTAACTTAACTAACTTTTTGGACCCGGGCTCAGCGCGTGTGTGACCGTTGGAGATTTGTAATGTTTTGACCGTTATAGGATTGATGGCAATCCCTTAATATCCTCCCATTTACTGCCTTCTGTTTTTTGGCCTGATGAAAAACATTCTCTTCTCTATCTTTCTTGGGTTTCGTGCTTTTCTCCAAAGTCTATTCTGCTAGTGGTGGCAGTCTAGGCTACTGTGTAAACCTTTGGGAGCTTTCCGGCCAGATCGATTACCATTGTTGTCGGGCCGTAATTGCTTTCAAGTCACCGGTCTTCTACAACGGCACAACCATGAAATCTTTGTTCTTTTGCCATTGCGTTCTGTCAGTTTCTAACAATACATATTGTTAAATTGCAATGATCATGACATGTAGATGTAGGTAGTAGGTTGGGTGGATACTGCCTTCTGTTTTTTGGCCTGATTCTCTCCCATAAAATCAGTGCTCCTGATCAGTTTAATATACACACAAAAACATTCTCTTCTCTTCCTTCTCTTCTCTCCCTTTCCTGGGTTTCGTGCTTTTCTCCAAAGTCTATTCTACTAGTGGTGGCAGTCTAGGCTGCTGTGTAAACCTTGGGGAGCTTTTCAGCTAGATCGATTACCATCGTTGTCGGGCCGTAATTGCTTTCAAGTCAGTGGTCTTCTACCACGGCACAGCCTTGAAATCTTTGTTCTTTTGCCATTGCGTTCTAAAAAGAGAATTATATCCCTTAAATTAAGGATTAAATGATATCTTTGAAGGATGGTCGTCCAAACCATGTCCTATAAAAGAGTTTTATAATTCACTTTTAGATCTCACGTTTTCAGAGAGAAAAATCAGAAATATTAAGAGCTGAAAACAATTTCCTAACGCACAGAGTATAGCACTGTTCGCGTCAGTTTCAAGTAACTATTATACGATTGTAATTGTCCTCTAATTACTTGAATAAGAAGCACACATTTGAGGATTCTTTCTTTCTGTAATTTTACTATTATAGAGAGTGTCAACTCTTAGAGTTAAGAGTTCGTTAGCACTATTAGGGTTAGTAGTGAGGGAGTCTTATTGTATCAAGAGGTTGGTATTTTAAGATTCAAAGAAATAAAGAGTTTTGTTTCGTGTGGACGTAGATCTCAGAGGTGAGATTGAACCACGTTATATTCTGTGTTTGTACATCAAATTCCACATAATTTAAGTTTAAGTTTTCGCAAAAACTCAAATCAGAGATTTACGATTAGTTCGCACAGTGGCTGACACTGTGTAATAACAAAGGTTTTGCGAAAATCGATCAAATTTCGTCACTCAATTCAACCCCCCCTCCTTCTTGAGTGTCACCTTGTGTTCCAACAAGTGGTACCAGAGTCGGCTATTCTCGTAAGACTAATATCTAGATAATAGAAATCATGAACACGCAAGATGACTATTGTGACAGGCACTCCAAGTGTCCTACTTTCAACGGAAAGGATTACGGATGGTGGAAGACTAGGATGAGGATCTACATTCAAGGTTCTGATTTCGAATGCTGAAGAATCATAAAGACTGGACCTATTCCTATTCAAGTCAAAGATACTGAAGGAAATCTGATCGACAAGGATGAAGATGATTACAACTCTGTTGACTATGGAAAAGCCGAAAAGAATTACAAAGCTATGAGTATTCTCCAATCTGGAATTGGACCTGATGAATATTCGAGAATCTCAGCATGTACTACTGCTAAGGAAATTTGGGACACACTGGAGTTGGCCCATGAAGGTACAAATGAGGTAAAACAGTCTAGGATAGATTTACTAGTCCAACAATATGAATTGTTCAATGAATAAGGACGAATCTATTAAAGATATGTTTACCAGATTCACACTAATAACTAATGAACTAAGTCTTTAGGAAAAATCTATTCTTCTGAAGATTTAGTTAGAAAAGTGTTAAGAAGTTTGAATAATAAATGGCTTCCCAAAATACTGCTATTCAAGAGGCTAAGATCTAACAAAACTCTCACTAGAACAACTATTGGTTCTTAATGACTCATGAACTTGTTTTAGATCTAAATCAATGAACCAAAGAATAAAGGGTTGGCCTTAAAAACTGAAGTAGAAACGGATGATAGTGATAGTGATGAAGAAGTAGCTTTCTAACTAGAAAGTTTCAAAATTTTTAAAAAGAATAGGAAGCAACAACTTCAGGAGAAGTGGAAACTTCAAAGGTAAAGGCACTACTTCTAACCCTAAGAAAAGTGCTACTAACTCTGGTTGTTTCAAGTGTGGTGAGTTTGATCACAGGATTAAAGAATGCCCTATGTGGGATGAAGAAAAGCCTAAAGAAAAACGAGAGCAGTCGAAGAAAGAGTTCAAGAAAGCCATGATTGCGGCAGTCTGGGGAGATTCGGATTCTGACGAAGATCAAAGTGTGGGACAGTGCCACGAGGCCAAACTGTCTCTGAATGCTGTACAGAAACACTGAAGAGGACTGTGCAAGGACGACTCACATCTATGCTTGATGGCTAAAAGTTCGAACCCTCTGAAGAGGTAGAAGACAGTGAGGTAACTTAACTTTCTTAAAACCTTCAATTCATCTTCTTTCAAAAAGTCAACTTGTCACTCTACTTAGAAATGTAATTGATGATTGTCAAAACATCAATGATAATTTTGATATCATGAAAAAGGAAAAAAAATTTGACCAAGCTAAAGATTGGATTAGAGTTAGAGTATAAGGATTTATTGAAAGAAAATAAAACACTGTGAGAAAGATATTGAGATAAACTCACTAAAACACGAAAAAACTCTTATTGATGACATCATAAATCGCACAGTGCTATCCACTGTATTTGAAGCGAAAAATCAGTCTTGAAAACAAATTGAAACATTAAATCACGAGTTGTGAACTTAAGAATTCAAGACAAAATCTAGATTGTTCCACTAATGTCCTAGTGATGCTAAGTTAAGGAAGAACTTGACAAAGTTAAAAGAGACTTAGAGATTTCCAGAAAAAGAAGTAGTGATTTAAACACTCAGTTGAATTCTTTGGAATCACAATCTTCTATTGCTCGAAAGATGCACGAAAAATGGACAATGGAATGAATGCTCTAAATTACTTAACTAGCACCACAAACAACATGAACAAAACTGGATTAGGAATACTGATCAGCGCACAGTGCCAGGCTCAGTGCCAGACCTTCGAAGAGAGACTTTCGAAAGAGAAAATAGTGGCCTTCCTGAATATCTAATTTGCAATTTTTGTGGAAATAATGGTCATCTAATTGACGACTGCAACAAAAAGAAAAATCGAATTGCAAAGAATATAAACTGTTACTCAAATCTGGGTTAGGAAAGACATACTAGATGCTCAACGTAAGAAAAAGGGACCCAAGCAAATATGGGTTCCTAAAACTAACAAGTGATTCTTGTGCAGGTAAACGTGAGAGGAAGCAACCTATGGTATCTCGACAGTGGTTGCTCAAGACATATGACTGGTGACAAACCAATTCCTCTCACTAGTAGCCCACAATGGAGGGTGTGTTACATTTGGCGACAAAAAAAGGGAGAGATCATTGGAATAGGAACGTCGGAAATCTCTAACACACTCCATCGAGAATGTATGTGGTAAATGGACTGAAACACAACTTGTTAAGTATTCACAATGTGTGATAAAGGTAATGTTGTTGAATTTCAGCAAATTGTGCCAAATCTTAAAAGAAACTAGGGAATAATTTGGAAGGTAAAGAGTTAAAAATGTTACATAATCTGTCTAATACCTTACCTAATGAAAAATTTCTGCATGAGTGCCTACAAGATAACCTCTACTTTGGCATAAAAGACTTGGACATGTTAGCGTCTAGACTGCTTAACAAATTGAGAAAATGGATTTAGTAGATGGTTACCATCCATAAACTTTGATTGGGAAACAATTTGTAATGCATGTGCTAGATGCAAACATGTTCGATCATCTTTTAAGTCAAAAGCTTTGTTTAGCACCTCTAAACCCTTGGAACTAATTCACATGGATCTTTGTGGCCAATGCGTGTAAGGAGTAGAGGTGGTAGCAAATATGTTTAGTACTTGTTGATGATTTTTCTAGATTTGTTTGGACTTATTCTTGGAGAAAGATGAAACATTTGATGTTTTCTTGTTCACATTTCGAAAAGTTCAAAATCAAACAAATTGTAAATGCTTCTGTCCGACTGATCATGGCACTGAGTTTGAAAATACAGATTTCGAAATTTTGCAAGAAATGGAATTGATCATAATTTCTCTGCACCAAGAACCCACAAAGAATGGAGTTGTAGAAAGGATGAATCGTACTTTAGAAGACATGTCTCGAACCATGCTTATACAGTGGTTACCTAGAAGTTTTTGGGCCGAGGCAGTAAGTACTGCATGCTAATATATAAAGAACTAAAGTACGATCCATCTTGAATAAAACTCCATATGAACTGTAAAAGGTAGGAAACCAAATATATCTCACTTAAGATGTTTTGGATGTACTTGTTATGTTCACAACAATGGCAAGGATAATTAGGGTAAGTTTGATCCAAGTGATGAAGCAGTGTTCATTGGTACCTCCTCATAGCAAAGCATATAAAGTATACAAAAAAGAACAATGCGTATGGAGGAGAGTGTCATGTCATATTTGATGAATCTGATAAAAGTTACAAGATGTGCAGGTAGATGATGACGAAGACTTCTCTATTGGACTGTATTAGAGAGCAGAAAACAGCACATTACGAAACAAACTGAGACAATTTCTAAGGCTCAGAGCATGGCACAGTCTGAAGAACAAACAACAACTGCGACGAGCATGAAAAAGATGCAGAAAAGTAACTGAAACTTCGAAGAAGAAGTTGGAAGAACCAACAGAAGCTGAAGAAAGCGAAACAAAAATGAACGCTCAGAGCATGGCACTGAGCCACAGAACGAAATTTTCACTCCGAAGAAGTGGAAACACAAGGATCACACCTACTGACCTAATACTCACGACATATCAAAGGGAGTTCAAACTCGTTCATCTCTTCATAATTTTGTGCTTTCAATGCTTTTATATCTGAAATAGAACCACTAATTATAAAATTGCATTGACTGACCCTGATTGGATTTTGGCTATGCAGGATGAGTTGAATCAATTCAAAAGAAACGAAGTTTGGCATTTAGAACCTCGTCCCACTCATCAATCAGTAATTGGAACTAAATGGGTTTTTAGAAACAAACTGGATGATAGTGGGATGATTGTTCGAAATAAAGCCAGACTAGTGTGCCAAGGTTTAACCAACAAGAGGGAATTGATTATGATGAGACCTTTGCCCCTGTGCCCGTTTAGAAGCTATTCGAATTTTGATATCCTTTGCAGCTTTTAAAAATATTAAACTTTTTCAAATGGATGTCAAAACTGCTTCTTAAACGGGTACTTAAAGAAACAGTGTATGTTGAACAACCTCCTGGTTTATTGATAAAATTTTCCTAACATGTTTTAAACTAGATAAGGCCTTTATGGTTTAAAGCAAGCTCCTAGAGCTTGGTATGAACGCTTATCTATCTTTTTAATGGAAAATGGTTTAAACGAGGTTCAGTAGATAGGACATTGTTTCTGAAAAGTAAGGGGGAAGAATATCTAGTTGTTCAAATTTATGTTGATGATATTATTTTGGAGCAACTACAGAATTATTATGTCATTATTTTGCTGAACTAATGAAAAGTGAATTTGATGATGGAGAATTAAGTTTCTTCCTAGGTTTACAAATCAAGCAACTGGAATGGCATAATGATACATCAACAGAAATATGTGAAGGAACTATTGAAGAAGTATGGTATGGAAGATCAAAGACTTATCCTACACCTGTACCTACTGCACTTAAGTTAGATTGGACGAAAATGGTAAGAAAGTAGATGAAACAATCTACGAGGTATGATAGGCTCTCTTCTTATTAACTCAGTCGACCAGATATTCTTCACAGTGTATGCTCTGTGCCAGATTTCAATCTGCCAAAGGAATCTCACTTCAAAGCTGTAAACGAATACTTAGATATTTAAGAGGCACTAATAATTATATCTATGGTATCCTAAAGGAGGAACTTTTGACTTGATTGGTTTTTCTGATGCAGATTATGCAGGATTTTTAGTAGATAGAAAGAGTACCTCTGGAACAGCCACCTTCTTAGGACCTTGCTTAATCTCATGGGCATCCAAAAAGCAAAATTCTGTGGCTCTTCTCACTGCAGAAGCTGAATATGTTGCGCCGCTCTTGTTGTGCACAGGTATTATGGGTAAGACAACAACTTGAGATTTGGGTTATGATTATAATGTGCCTATTATGTGTGATAATACAAGTGCCATAAACATCTCAAAAAATCCTGTTCAACATTCACGTACTAAGAATATAGAAATTAGATATCATTTCTTACGTGGTCATGTAGAAAAAGGTAACATAGCCCTTGAATTTATTTGTACTGAGGACCAAATAGCTGATATTTTCACTAAACCACTTGCTCGTGAAAGATTTGAAAAACTTCGAGTAGCTTTGGGATTGATTTCTGGTACTTAGCAGCCGTATATGTTTTAGTGACCTCCTTCACATGTCTTAATAAGCTCGAAAGATTCTACCTAAACTAAATTAGAAATGTTCTTATCATAAGTCAAGACTCCTGAAAAGGCTATTGATGCGGTCCTGATAATCTACACCTAAGTTGCCTCATGAAATTCCCTAAACAATCATATAAGTGTCACAATTTTTTTACTGAGATATTGCTTTGAATAAAATACAAAAACATTCATTTTCAATTTTTTTTTTAAAAATCAATTTTCAAAGATACTAGGCTACCATGTCTCATTGTATTCACCTTCAAAACCCATGCCAAACACACGCCAACCCCACAATACAAGCCCACCATATCCGGCTCACTCTCATACACGCCTCTCTCCCCCTACCCAAACCCTTCTAACCCTTTTATTTTCCCAACTTCTGAAAATTCACCTCATAACACTCTTCAACTTCTATCTCACTTACTACCTCTCTTGCAAAACCCTAACAATGGTAAAGAGAAAAACCACCCGGCGGACCACCAAGAAAACCGCCGCACCCGCCACTTCTTCTCCTCCTCTTTCTCCAGATCCACCGTCTCCACCACCTTCTCCCCCTCGCCAACCAACTCCACCACCCCAACCCTCACCTCCTCGTAACCCAACCCCTCCACCATCTCCTCCTCGTGACCCACCACTCACAAAATCGCCGGCAAAAACTCCACCTATCACGAAAACTCCGACTAAAATACCACCATCTCTGGAAAAAACTCCGGCCAAGAAAAACGCTACCAAGAAAATTCCGGCCAAAAAGATTCCGGCCCAGAAAACACCACCGAAAAAATCTCTGACAAAGAAAATGGGTTCGAAACCGGTCATGAAATCGGGTAAGAAACTGGCGCCCAAGTCGAATTCCGCTGCTGCACTCCCGGCGCTTCTCAATCCCGCAAAAGAACAGCCTCTGGTTCCGGTAAGCCCAGCTCGTCTAACCCTACTTCTAAAAAGTCAAAAGTCATAACTTCTTCCACTTCAGTCAAAATTTTTTCCGGCCGAGTCTTTCCGACTCTTTGGCTTAAAAAACCTGGGTTTAATTAAATTTCTGTCAGATGTCTTAAAGAATCAAGGTTGGTTCAACTTGCTGGATTATAATGATGGAATATATGTTGATGAGGTTACTCAGTTTTATGAAAATTTGGTTGTCAGTGAGACTTTGATCCTAACTTCTACTGTGAATGACATTGGGATTTCGTTATCTGTGGAGGATTTGGCCCAATTAATAGGTGTCCCTCATAGTGGGTTTTCGGATTATACCACCTAGTCGTGGCCTTTCGTTCCCGATGTGGACAATGCCACGATTAGCCGCACTATATCTGACCGCCCTCTCCCTCATGCTCAAATCTTCTGCTTCCATGCTTCCTGCTAAGTTCAAGTTGCTTCGTAGCTTGATTACCAAGACCCTTCTTCCCCGTATTGAAAACCGTGGAGATTGCTTAATTATGGACCAAGTTTTAATTTGGTTGTTATCTCATGGACATCCCATTAACCTTCCTCACCTTGTGATATCTCATATGGGTCATTTGTCTTCCTCTTCTACTTATTATCCATATGGGATGTGGCTTACTAGAGTGTTTAAGGCCTTTGATGTGTTGACCCCTACATCTAAGGGAGTCCCTTGTACTGATATTATGAGCGATGGGATGCTCAGTAGGATGGAATTGTGTGTATGGGCAATGAATTACTGAAAAAAGATTTCTTGGGTTTTCAACCGAAAGAAGCTTGTGCGGGCTGCCTTAAGGTGAATGAGGAGGTGCGGGTTATGAAACAACAATTCGACAGATGATGGCTCGTCAGAGAGCTTTTGAGACTCTTTAAGCACAGCGGCACCGTCAACTCCTCTATGTTGTCCTTCTCAAACCTTCCCCGCCTTGATCCTATTTGTACTTTTTTGCTGAACTTGTTTGTTTTCAAATCGGTTTTTGGTTTGTTGTGATACTTTATGGTTATTTTTGGACATTCATGTGGATTGTGAATTGGTGATGATTGTAGCACCAGCATCACTAGCTGGCTTAGTAGAGCTATCGGATATTTTGGAATGTTCTAACTACGTGCATGGTTTTTTTGTCTTCTCGTACTTTTTGAGGATGCCAAAAGGGGGAAAAGAATTTATATAATATTATGCTTTGCGACAGTAAGATATTCTCATTGCTATACTTTGTGGATTAAATATAATAAATGAGCATGTGGTGATATTGAAAGTTGAGGCTATAAATCTAAGGTATGAATAGATAATTAGGGGTATATGTTTCACAATAACATACCATAACAATGTGCATACTTTGAGGGGGAACAAATGTCTATTTTATTCTAACAATATTATACTTATGGTTTGTTATCATCAAAAAGGGGGAATTTGTTGTGCATATACATGTTATGTTTTGATGATGAAAAATAATATAATATGTTATAGTATGAAAGTGTGTAACAGTTACAACAGATGCATGAAGAAAGGAATTGATGCATGAAGAAAGGAATTAATAAACGAAGACTTTGAGCAAAAGAGGAATCAAGATTGAAGTCCAAGTTTATATGTTCCGTTGAATAGTTACTTTATATACAAATGTAATATGCTTGAACTAGGTGACATGCTATGTGCTAAATATAGAAATATAAAATTAGTATAATTATTATTTTCTTAGAGTTAAGGAAATAAATAATTGTATTAATATTATATGTATATAAAAAGGAAATTAGTTTTTGAAATAAGATAAAAGAGTTTCATAAAAAATGTTTTAGAAAAGAATTTTATAAAAAACGTGTTTTTAGAAAAAAATTTATAAAAACGTGTTTTAGAAAAGAAGTTTAGAAAAAACGTGTTTTCAGAAAACAATTAAAATATTTTACTAAAAAGATTTGGAAAATATTTTTTGATAAAAAAGGAATTTGAGTTGAAAACGAAAAACTAATATGGAAAACTTATCTTTTTGAGATTAAAGATAAAGATGGAAAAAGATAAAGTTTATTTTTCTAAAAAGAGAATTATATCCCTTAAATTAAGGATTAAAAGATATCTTTAAAGGATGGTCGTCCAAACCATGTCCTATAAAAGGGTTTCATAATTCACTTTTAGATCTCACGTTTTCAGAGAGAAAAATCAGATATATTAAGAGCTGAAAACAATTTCCTAATGCACAGAGTATAGCACTGTTCGAGTTAGTTTCAAGTAACTATTATACGATTGTAATTGTCCTCTAATTGCTTGAATAAGAAGCACACGTTTGAGGATTCTTTCTTTCTATAATTTCACTATTATAGAGAGTGTCTACTCTTATAGTTAAGAGTTGGTTAGCACAACTAGGGTTAGTAGTGAGGGAGTCTTATTGTATCAAGAGGTTGGTATTTTAAGATTCAAAGAAATAAAGAGTTTTGTTTCGTGTGGACGTAGATCTCAGAAGTGAGATTGAACCACGTTATATTCTGTGTTTGTGCATCAAATTCCACATCATTTAAGTTTTAGTTTTCACAAAAACTTAAATCAGAGATTTACAATTAGTTCGCACAGTGGCTGGCACGTGCAATAACAAAGGTTTTGCGAAAATCGATTAAATTTCGTCACTCAATTCAACCCCCCCCCCCTTCTTAAGTGTCACCTTGTGTTCCAACCATTCTCTTCAAGGATTGTCCTGCTGTTATTACTGCTACAGGTGATTCATCAAATTCTCCTTCTGCTACTGTTATTAAGCAAAATGACGATGCAATTTTGAAATCGCCGGCAAGAAAATAAAATCGTCGCCATTTCTTCTCCTCCTCTTTCTCCAGATCCACCGTCTCCACCACCTTCTCCCCCTCGCCAACCAACTCCACCACCCCAACCCTCACCTCCTCGTAACCCAACCCCTCCACCATCTCCTCCTCGTGACCCACCACTCACAAAATTGCCGGCAAAAACTCCACCTATCACGAAAACTCCGACTAAAATACCACCATCTCTGGAAAAAACTCCGGCCAAGAAAAACGCTACCAAGAAAATTCCGGCCAAAAAGATTCCGGCCCAGAAAACACCACCGAAAAAATCTCTGACAAAGAAAATGGGTTCGAAACCGGTCATGAAATCGGGTAAGAAACTGGCGCCCAAGTCGAATTCCGCTGCTGCACTCCCCGGCGCTTCTCAATCCCGCAAAAGAACAGCCTCTGGTTCCGGTAAGCCCAGCTCGTCTAACCTACTTCTAAAAAGTCAAAAGTCATAATTCTTCCACTTCAGTCAAAATTTTTTCCGGCCGAGTCTTTCCGACTCTTTGGCTTAAAAAACCTGGGTTTAATTAAATTTCTGTCAGATGTCTTAAAGAATCAAGGTTGGTTCAACTTGCTGGATTATAATGATGGAATATATGTTGATGAGGTTACTCAGTTTTATTGAAAATTTGGTTGTCAGTGAGACTTTGATCCTAACTTCTACTGTGAATGACATTGGGATTTCGTTATCTGTGGAGGATTTGGCCCAATTAATAGGTGTCCCTCATAGTGGGTTTTCGGATTATACCACCTAGTCGTGGCCTTTCGTTCCCGATGTGGACAATGCCACGATTAGCCGCACTATATCTGACCGCCCTCTCCCTCATGCTCAAATCTTCTGCTTCTATGCTTCCTGCTAAGTTCAAGTTGCTTCGTAGCTTGATTACCAAGACCCTTCTTCCCCGTATTGAAAACCGTGGAGATCGCTTAATTATGGACCAAGTTTTAATTTGGTTGTTATCTCATGGACATCCCATTAACCTTCCTCACCTTGTGATATCTCATATGGGTCATTTGTCTTCCTCTTCTACTTATTATCCATATGGGATGTGGCTTACTAGAGTGTTTAAGGCCTTTGATGTGTTGACCCCTACATCTAAGGGAGTCCCTTGTACTGATATTATGAGCGATGGGATGCTCAGTAGGATGGAATTGTGTGTGATGGGCAATGAATTACTGAAAAAAGATTTCTTGGGTTTTCAACCGAAAGAAGCTTGTGCGGGCTGCCTTAAGGTGAATGAGGAGGTGCGGGTTATGAAACAACAATTCGACAGATGATGGCTCGTCAGAGAGCTTTTGAGACTCTTTAAGCACAGCGGCACCGTCAACTCCTCTATGTTGTCCTTCTCAACCTTCCCCGCCTTGATCCTATTTGTACTTTTTTGTTGAACTTGTTTGTTTTCAAATCGGTTTTTGGTTTGTTGTGATACTTTATGGTTATTTTTGGACATTCATGTGGATTGTGAATTGGTGATATTGTAGCACCAGCATCACTAGCTGGCTTAGTAGAGCTATCGGATATTTTGGAATGTTCTAACTACGTGCATGGTTTTTTTGTCTTCTCGTACTTTTTGAGGATGCCAAAAGGGGGAAAAGAATTATATAATATTATGCTTTGCGACAGTAAGATATTCTCATTGCTATACTTTGTGGATTAAATATAATAAATGAGCATGTGGTGATATTGAAAGTTGAGGCTATAAATCTAAGGTATGAATAGATAATTAGGGGTATATGTTTCACAATAACATACCATAACAATGTGCATACTTTGAGGGGGAACAAATGTCTATTTTATTCTAACAATATTATACTTATGGTTTGTTATCATCAAAAAGGGGGAATTTGTTGTGCATATACATGTTATGTTTTGATGATGAAAAATAATATAATATGTTATAGTATGAAAGTGTGTAACAGTTACAACAGATGCATGAAGAAAGGAATTGATGCATGAAGAAAGGAATTAATAAACGAAGACTTTGAGCAAAAAAGAATCAAGATTGAAGTCCAAGTTTATATGTTCCGTTGAATAGTTACTTTATATACAAATGTAATATGCTTGAACTAGGTGACATGCTATGTGCTAAATATAGAAATATAAATTAGTATAATTATTATTTTCTTAGAGTTAAGGAAATAAATAATTGTATTAATTTATATGTATATAAAAGGAAATTAGTTTTTGAAATAAGATAAAAGAGTTTCATAAAAATGTTTTAGAAAAGAATTTTATAAAAAACGTGTTTTTAGAAAAAAATTTATAAAAACGTGTTTTAGAAAATAAGTTTAGAAAAAACGTGTTTTAAGAAAACAATTAAAATATTTTACTAAAAAGATTTGGAAATATTTTTTGATAAAAAGGAATTTGAGTTGAAAACGAAAAACTAATATGGAAAACTTATCTTTTTGAGATTAAAGATAAAGATGGAAAAAGATAAAGTTTATTTTTCTAAAAAGAGAATTATATCCCTTAAATTAAGGATTAAAAGATATCTTTAAAGGATGGTCGTCCAAACCATGTCCTATAAAAGGGTTTCATAATTCACTTTTAGATCTCACGTTTTCAGAGAGAAAAATCAGAAATATTAAGAGCTGAAAACAATTTCCTAATGCACAGAGTATAGCACTGTTCGAGTTAGTTTCAAGTAACTATTATACGATTGTAGTTGTCCTCTAATTGCTTGAATAAGAAGCACATGTTTGAGGATTCTTTCTTTCTATAATTTCACTATTATAGAGAGTGTCTACTCTTATAGTTAAGAGTTGGTTAGCACTACTAGGGTTAGTAGTGAGGGAGTCTTATTGTATCAAGAGGTTGGTATTTTAAGATTCAAAGAAATAAAGAGTTTTGTTTCGTGTGGACGTAGATCTCAGAAGTGAGATTGAACCACGTTATATTCTGTGTTTGTGCATCAAATTCCACATCATTTAAGTTTTAGTTTTCACAAAAACTTAAATCAGAGATTTACAATTAGTTCGCACAGTGGCTGGCACGTGCAATAACAAAGGTTTTGCGAAAATCGATCAAATTTCGTCACTCAATTCAACCCCCCCCCCCCCTTCTTAAGTGTCACCTTGTGTTCCAACAATTCTCTTCAAGGATTGTCCTGCTGTTATTACTGCTACAGGTGATTCATCAAATTCTCCTTCTGCTACTGTTATTAAGCAAAATGACGATGCAATTTTGAAATCGCCGGCAAGAAAATAAAATCGTCGCCACTCTTCTCCTCCTCTTTCTCCAGATCCACCGTCTCCACCACCTTCTCCCCTCGCCAACCAACTCCACCCCCAACCCTCACCTCCTCGTAACCCAACCCCTCCACCATCTCCTCCTCGTGACCCACCACTCACAAAATCGCCGGCAAAAACTCCACCTATCACGAAAACTCCGACTAAAATACCACCATCTCTGGAAAAAACTCCGGCCAAGAAAACGCTACCAAGAAAATTCCGGCCAAAAAGATTCCGGCCAGAAAACACCACCGAAAAAATCTCTGACAAAGAAAATGGGTTCGAAACCGGTCATGAAATCGGGTAAGAAACTGGCGCCCAAGTCGAATTCCGCTGCTGCACTCCCCGGCGCTTCTCAATCCCGCAAAAGAACAGCCTCTGGTTCCGGTAAGCCCAGCTCGTCTAACCCTACTTCTAAAAAGTCAAAAGTCATAACTTCTTCCACTTCAGTCAAAATTTTTTCCGGCCGAGTCTTTCCGACTCTTTGGCTTAAAAAACCTGGGTTTAACACTAGTGGAAAAATGAAGAAGGGCTGCGCTAAAAAAGGCATGTAGGGCTGCGCTTTTTGACAGCAGCCCTTTCAGTAGCAGCCCTTCACTTTTTAAGTAGGGTTGTGCTAGAAAAGCGCAACCCTTAAGCAAGAAGGGCTGCGCTAGTTAGGAAAAAGCGCAGCCCTTCTAGCCTAGAAGGGCTGTGCTAGTTAGGAAAAAGCGCAGCCCTTCTGGGCTAGAAGGGCTGCGCTTTTTCCTAACTAGCGCAGCCCTTCCTACCAAAAAAAAAATTTTTTTTTTTTTTTTTTTTTTGTCATTTTTTTACTCATAATCTCACATTTTCTGAAATTAAACAGAAGAGAAGAGAAACGAAACGAAAATACTAAACCCAAAACAATAAAAAGAATGAAACGAAAATGAAAAAAAGGAACAAAAACTAATGTACAAAGAGAAGTATACAATAAGTATACAAGAAGTATACAAGAACATTAATCAAAATAAACAAAGAGAAGTATACAAGAATAACATTAATCAAAATAAACAAAGAGAAGTATACAAGAATAACATTAATCAAAATAAACAAAGAGAAGTTACAAGAATAACATTAATCAAATAAACAAAGAGAAGTATACAAGAACATTAATCAAACAAAGAGAAGTATACAAGCAAGAACATTAATCAAAACAAAGAGAAGTATACAAGAACATTAATCAAAATATATAAACAAAGAGAAGTATACAAGAGAACATTATAGATATGAAAAAATACAAGAACTACAACCTAATAATGTTTAAATACATAAAACAAAACCCAAATACATAATTTAAAGGAAAAAAAAATTTCGGAAAAACTTAAAATGGCTATTTGGAGGCTTAAACGAACTCGGATGGCTTAAAAAGCCTAAACATCACTGCACAGCAGTGAGTTTGACTTGTTGGCTCGTTCCGCTTCCGAAAAGGTATCACAATAGGCAATCGGACTCCGTCATGTTAGTGCAAATCGGAAAAACTTAAAATGGGTTTTTGAGACAAATGTTTATGGGAGTTTTTGAGAGAGAAGAGAAGATGAGAGAGAAGAGAGGGTGAGAGATAAGGAGGAAAGGAATAATGAGGACGTGAGAGAGGAGAGAGAATGAGGATAATATATTTGACGAATCCCCGCTCAATATTTCAAAGCGCGCGATTCCGAAATTTCAAAATTTTTCAGGAAGGGCTGCGCTTTTTTAAAATAGCGCAGCCCTACTAAGCAGAAGGGCTGCGCTTTTTAAAAAAGCGCAGCCCTTCACTTAGTAGGGCTGCGCTTTTCAAAAAGGCGCAGCCCTTCACTTAGTAGGGATGCAATTTTGAAATATGAAAAAGATAATAAAACTGTTCGTTTCCATCTCCTTAATCTGATGACAAATAATTTGTTTGATTTATTCATGGTGTATAAGTCATCTAAACTGATTTGGGAGGCCCGTAAAAAAAATATGGGGTTGATGATGCTAGGAAACAATAATATGTTGTCAGAAAGTGGTTGGCTTTCCAGATGGTTGATGACAAACCTGTCATGGACCAAGTTCATGTCTACGAAAATTTGTGTGCTGATGTTATAAATGAAGACATGAAAATTTGTGAAGTTTTTCAGGCTAATGTATTGTTGGAAAAATTTCCTCCTTCCTGGAGGGAGTTTCGTAACAATCTTAAGCATAGGAAAGAGTTCATGTCTCTTCAGGAACTAATCAGTCATATGAGGATTGAAGAAGCAAACCGGATCAATGACAATCAGGACTCGGTTCTTGTCAATGTTACCAAAGCTAATCTGGTGGAATCTGCTGCTGCTTCTTCTTCAGGTTCTGAGAAGTTCAAAGGTAAATGTAATAAGGTCATAAATAAAGGTAAGAAGCAAGGGAAATTCAACAAACCGAATGGTAAGATTCAGAAGAGGATTGTCCTTTGCTATGTATGCGCCAAGCCTGATCATAAGGCTTATCAATGTCCTCAACGCCAAGGGTCTGTCCAAAAGGAAACACCTCAGACTAGCCTTGCTATATCTGATGATGTTATTGCAACTATGGTTGTTGAAGCAAACCTGATCGAAAACAGTTCTGATGGATTCTGGACACCGGGGCTTTAAGGCATTTATGTTCGACAAGCAGCTGCTCCATGATTTCCAGGATGCAACAGAAGGTGAGTGCGTCTACATGGGCAATGCAGTAACTTCTGGAATGCTTAGACAAGGAAAGGTCACTCTCAAACTTACCTCTGGAAAAACCCTCTCCCTTTCAAATGTCTTGTATGTTCCTACTATACGTCGTAACCTAGTGTCTGGTGCCTTGTTAAATAAAGCTGGTTTGAAAATTGTTTTTGAGGCTGACAAGGTTGTAATGACTCGTGGTGGGGAGTTTGTGGGGAAAGGGTATTTAAGTAGGGGTTTATTTATTTTGAATGTTGCTTCTTCTGTTGTTCCTACTATTAATAAAACTGTTTGTGGTTCTGCTTATATTGCCGAGTCTTTAAATTTATGGAATGGTAGATTAGGACATGTGAATGTTGTTTGTATTAAGAGACTAAGAACCTTAGCTTTAATTCCTAATCTGTCCTCAACAACATTCTCTAAGTGTCCAGTTTGTGTTGAAGCAAAATTTACTAAGAAACCTTGCAAAACCACGACTCAAGGACCACCCAACTTCTAGAATTGGTTCATACGGACTTAGCTGATTTTTAGAACACTAGAAGTAGAGGAGGAAAATTCTGGTACATTTCCTTTGTTGATGATTACTCGAGGTTCACTAAGTTATACCCTCTTAATCCCCTCAAAAAAAAAAAGTTATACCCTCTTAAGGACAAAAGTGAGGCAGGGGAAGCTTTTATAAAGTATAAGGCCGAGGCAGAAAATCAACTTGATAGGAAAATCAAGAGGTTTAGGTCTGATAGGGGTAAAGAGTATGAGACCTTCTCTTTGAATGACCATTGTGAGAAATTGGGTATCATTCATGAACTTAGTGCTCCTTATGTACCTCAACAAAATGGTATAGCTGAACGGAAAAATAGGTCCTTGAAAAATATGATAAATGCTATGCTTGTAAGTTCTGGGTTGCCTGATGAAATGTGGGGGGAAGAAGTTCTTTCAGCTTGTCATGTTCTTAACCTAGTACCTCACAAAAGGTTAGACAAGATCCCTTATGAGTTACGGAAGGGTTATCTTCTGAACTTGAGTTTAGAGTGTGGGGGCATCTAGCTAAAGTTGGGCTACCTGACTATAAGAAGTCAAACATTGGACCTAAGACTTTTGATGCCGTGTTTATTGGCTATGCTCATGCTGCTTATAGATTCATGTCTTTGAGTGATAGGTCTATTTGTGAATACAGAGAAGCTGAGTTTTTTGAACATGTCTTTTCTTTGAAAAAGTGTGATATTGCATCTGTGCCTTCTTGTTCTTCTCTTGCTGTTGATTTATCTACTTGTTCTACGCATGATGTTACTCTACCTACTAGTGATATTCCTGCTGATTTGACTTTGAGTAGTAGTTCAGTTGACATGCATGCTAGTAGTTCCTCTGTTGTATCTGAGCCTAGGAGAAGTAAAAGACCTAGTGTAGCAAAAGACTTTGGTTTTGACTTTGTTACGGCTTTTCTGTCTGAAAGTTCTTGTGTTAACTTGTTGAGTGACTAGTTTATGCTTTCATGATAGAAGAGGATCCAAAGACCTTTGAAAAGGCAATGAGATATGTGGATGCTAGTTTTTGGAAAGAGGCCATTAAGAGTGAGTTAGATTACATGGTGTCTAACTCTACTTGGGAGTTAACTGACTTACCTAAGGGATCAAAGACCATAGATAGTAAATGGATCTTTAAAAAGAAGTTGAGACCTGATGGGACTATTGAGAGGTTTAAAGCTAGGCTTGTCATCAGGGGCTTCACTCAGAAGAAAGGACTAGATTACTTTGACACTTATTCTTCTGTTACTAAGATAGCACCATTTGGACCCTGCTAGCTCTTGTTATGGCTGAATTTTTTGACAGGATGACATTGACACGATGACACGATGACGTGATACCATCTGACGTGAAGACGTAAAGCAACTCGAAGACACAGCGGAGGATGCGAGAATAAGAGCAGTGCATTGAATGGTAACGGTCCAGCCAAATAAGGAAAGAGCATTATGAGCCATAAATTCAGCCGTTAAAAGAGACAACGTTAAGACGCTGGAGCGTAAGTATAGAAGACTCCCCATGATTCAAGCGTGAAGATTAAATGTAATAATTAGTGAATTTATTTTTATATTCGTTGGGGAAAAAGCCAAGGAAAAAAGAAGGCATATAAAAGAGAGAGAGAGAAGTCATTGCCATTTTTTTTATACAATATTGTGAGAAAGACATTAGAGTGAACTAAACATTCTTGTAAACGACGATCAGTCACGAAGAAAGATAGTGAACTATATTAGTTTGGTGGATCTCCAACCACCCGCGGTTTTTTACCCATCTTCATTGGGGTTTTTCGCGTCACCACTTTTGTGTGTTCATCCCCTTTGACTCCCCTTTGCATTCTTTTGTCGCATCGACTTTAACATCATCTGGTTGACACGTCCCACAAACTTCAATTTCATCATAAGTGATAAATTTTAGCATAAACAATTTGGCGCCACCATGGGGCATAACCAGACCATCTACTATTCAAAATCCGTCAAATGGGAGAAACACCTAACCTCGAGGAAATGCGAAGCAGTACGAACAAATGAGAGACAAATGCTCGAAATAAAGCAAGCTAACGAGCTCTAACTACCGACTTTACGACATCGCAGGAGAGGATCCAGAATTGCAAGAGGAATTGCATCGTCCAGGCTTCGAAACCCGGCGTCGAGAAAATCTGAACGACATCCCTTTATGGGGAATCTCTCTGAGTCGGATGATGAAGAGCCTGAAGATGACGAAGAGCCCGAGGATGAAGAGCCCTTGAAAAATGAAGAGAACGACCAAGTCGAAGAAGAAGCGAATCTTATGACAAAGCGCATGGGTCAAATCGAAAAGCAAACAAGCGCTTGATGAAGCTCATGTCCCAGCTCCCTGGAGCCCCAACACCAGGCATCGTGGAGCATCCCGACGGCTATGCAGAGTCACCCTTCGTTCGATAGGATCTCAAGGGCCGTGCTCCCCAAGAAGCTCAACCTGCCTACCTAACTGCTAGTTATGATGGTTCAACCGATCCGGCGAGCACGTCGCGCATAAAGCAACGGATGTGGCAAGCGTCAATCCCTGGCATTTGGTGAGGCCTGCATGTGCAAGTCTTTTGGAGCCACGCTCACCGGTCCCGCTCTCAAGTGGCTGGATCTCTCAAGCCAGGAAGCATTGGCAATTTCTCCACCCTCGTCAATAAGTTCTATGAGAAGTTGAAGGCAGTCGCAGCCTGGAAAAGAAACGAGCGACCTATATGGCGTCGTGCAGGACCCAAAGAATCCGTTTCGCGATTATTATAATCGCTTTAACAAAGAAATGATTAGCATTAAAGATCTTGATACTAAGACTGTTATTGAATGTTTCAGGAAAGGATTAATCTTGTGTCGAAGCTATACAATCGTCTGACGAAGTACCCGTGCCAGACGTTGAGGAAGTCAAGTCGCGAGCGTTAGCACAGATGAGGTTGGAGGAAGACGATGCCATCCTCAACACCATATCCACCCGACGCGCACCAGATACTCCTGCTGATCGGAAAGGCTTTCGTCCCTAAGAAGAACAACTGGCGAAGTCACCCTTATAGTCGTTCAAACCAGGTAAACAATGTTACTGATGTTGTCGAAAGTGCAGGTAACAGCGCGAGGACGGAGTCGCCAACCTTCCCTGCTCTCTACTCCTACGGATTTTCTGTTGACGTCGGAGGTGTCGTGAATGCCTTATCCAAAATCCGAGCGCCAGTTCGTTCGCCAAAAAAGAACAATCGTCCGGAAGCGCAAAAAGATCAGACAAATGGTGTCAGTTCCATCATGACCATGGCATAAGACGGAGGAGTGCATTGCGTTGCGACGAGAAGTGCGTTCATGCTCAATAAGGGGCATCTTAAGGACCTCTTGAGCGACAAAGGTAAGGCGTCCTTTGGAAGAAATACCGCGCAGTCCGACCCTCCTGCGTCGCCCACACACGTAAAGGTAATCAACGTCATCTCGGTGGATCTGATGTATGTGGACTAACGTATTCCGCAGCCAAAAGGCTAGCAAGAGAGGGTACCCCTCGTCCGCCGTTTATAAATCTTGCAGGTCAGCTGAGGAACGCAAGCTCGAAGCAATGGCGATAACCTTTGACGATGACGACGTCTGCGACGTGGAGCATCATGACGGATTAGTCATATCCCTGACTGTCAGCAACTGCTTGTTGAAGCGAGTGTTGTCGATGGGGGCAGCTCAACCAACATCATATTCAAAAGCGCCCTCGAAGGTATGGGTCTGTGCGATAAAGATATTACTAAAAAATCTACTGTTTTGGTAGGTTTCAGTGGAGAGGCTCAACATACTGTCGGAGAGATCACACTGCCAACGCTAGCCAAAGGCGTCAACCTGCCAACCAGGTTCAACGTTGTGGACTGCCCGTCAGCGTACAATATCATTCTCGGTACCCCATGGATACATAAGATGAAGGCCTCCCTTCAACCTATCATCAGTCAGCTGAAGTTTCCTACCAAATGGGGCGTCCAAGAAATAAAGGGCGAGCAGAAGTCTGCAAGGGAATGCTATAGTTCGTCCTCAACCCCCAAAAGCGACTATCTAGCAATTAAAGGATGGGTCAGCGCCCGACGCGCCCAGCGAGCAGGACGTGGATGAAGTGATGCTCGATCCATCCATCCCCGATCGCGTCGTTCGAATCGGAGCGACATTGTCGCAGGAGATACGAGGTCAGTTAGTTGATTTTTTGAAAGCTAACCAAGATTGTTTTGCTTGGTCCCATGAAGACATGACAGGAATCAGTCCTGACGTCACACGCATAACTCAACGTCGACCCGCTCACAAGCCTGTAAAGAGAAAAGACGCAAGTTCGCTCCTGAAAGGAACCAAGTCATCAATGATGAGGTCCAGAAACTGATCGATACCGGAAAGATCCGCGAAGTAAAGTACCCAGATTGGCTTAGCCAACGTCGTGGTGGTCAGCAAAAAGAACGGGAAGTGGAGAGTCTGCATCGACTTCACAGATCTAAACAAAGCATGTCCCAAGGATCCATTTCCTCTCCCTCATATAGATGCAATGGTCGACGCGACGGCAGGTCACGAGCTTTTAACGTTCATGGACGCGTATTCCGGGTACAACCAAATATTGATGCATCCGGACGACCAGGAAAAGACCGCGTTTGTTACTGATAAAGGTATATATTGTTACAAGGTTATGCCTTTTGGTTTGAAAAATGCAGGTGCCACGTATTAGCGACTGGTTAATCAAATGTTCAAAGATCAACTGGGTGACACTATGGAAGTGTACATAGACGATATGCTCGTTAAATCCAAGCGAGCGATCACATTCAGCATCTGTCGGAGGCTTCGACGTATTACGAAGGTATGGCATGAAATTAAATCCTACTAAGTGCACCTTTGGAGTGTCCGCAGGAAAATTTCTAGGGTACGTCGTGACGCAACGAGGAATTGAAGCCAGCCAAGATCAGATAAAAGCCATCATCAACATTCAGTCCCCACGAAGCGTCAAGGAAGTGCAAAAGTTGACGGTCGCGTAGCTGCGCTAAATCGTTTCATATCCCGGTCATCTAGAAATGTCACCTATTTTATGACGTCCTGAGAAAGAACAAGGGCTTGAGTGGACGCAACAACACGAAGAGCGTGCAAAGCTGAAAAGTACTTAGCTCGCCGCCATTGTTGTCAAAGCCAAATATCGGGGAAACGTTGCAGCTCTATCTGCGGTAAGTAAGTGTCCGTCAGGCTGTCCTGACGCGGGAAGCGAGAGCCAGCAGCTACCAATCTACTATGTCAGTAAGTCTCTGCTAGACGCGGAGACCAGGTATTCTTCATTAGAAAAGCTCATTTTAGCCATAGTCGTAGCTGTTAAAAAAACTTAGGCACTATTTCGAAACACATACTGTTGTCGTTATGACTAATTATCCTATCAAGTCTGTCTTGCGACACCCGAATTGACAGGTCACATGAGCAAGTGGGCAATAGCACTCAGCGCGTACGAATCCAGTTTCATCCAAGAACCGCTGTCAAGTCACAAGCTTTGGCAGATTTTGTGGCAGACTTTAGCCCAGAGCTAGAAAAGCTCGCAGACGACGAAGTCGCAAGGATTAATCAAGTGAACGACGACTCCTGGATATTGTTGTTGATGGATCTTCTAATTTTCGTGGTGCAGGTCTAGGCATTGTGCTAAAGTCACCACAAGGGGGCAAGATAGTACGAGCCATTTGCTGTGAATTTAGAGCGACGAATAACGAAGCCGAGTACGAGGCGCTCATAGCCGGAATGACGTTAGCAGAGGACATGGGAGCAAAAGCATTGAAAGTTTCAGCGATTCACTTTGATAGTCAGCCAAGTCAAAGGGAATTCGCAGCAAAAGACTCTAAAATGGCCATGTATTTAGAAATAGCTCAGAGTAAAAGTAAAGTGTTTAATTCATTTGACATTTTGCAGATACCTAGGGATCAGAATACGCAAGCAGAGCATTGGCCAATCTCGGATCTTCTTTAAGGGAGTTCGTTTACATCCGTCCCTATTGTTCATTTGACAAGCCCTGCTATCGCTAGGAGCGTCGGGACGTGTCACAACGACGACCGATCAGCCTCGAGACAATCATGGGTCGTCAATAATGTTGATAATCCGCACCAAAAGCGACCCTGACGACGAGGAAGTAAGTGTCAGTTGGACAAAACCATTTTATGATTTCCTTGCTAACGATGTACTCCCAACAGATAAGGGGAAGCACGCAGAATTCGATTCAAGGCGTCGCGATACGTACTCATTCAAGGAGTACTATTCAAAAAGTTGCCGCAGGCCCCTACCTACGTTGTTTGGAAAAGGAGCAGTGGGGGCAAGTCCTGAAGGACATGCATGACGGCACCTGTGGGAATCATTCAGGAGGACGCAGCTTGTCCAATAGAGTATTGCGCATGGGCTATTATTGGCCAACAATGAGGAAGGACGCAATAAGGTATGTCGCCAAATGCGATAGTTGTCAACGACATGCAGGTATGACGCACAAACCTTGTGAACTTTTGCATCCTACTCTAACACCTTGGCCTTTCATGAAGTGGGGCATGGACATAGTTGGTAAATTACCTCCAGCCCCAGGTCAGAAGGTCTTTATGTTGGCACTAACTGACTTTTCTAAGTGGATTGAGCAGGTTCTTTTCAACAGGTACGCGATAAGGAAGTGATTTCCTTTATATACACTAACATCATTTGCAGATTTGGCGTCCCGTCCGAGATAGTATGTGACAACGGTCGTAGTTCATTAGCAACGAGACAAGACGCTTCTGCGATGAATGGGGCAGAGTGATGCAAACGTCAACGCCAAGATACCCGCAAGCCAATGGACAGGCTGAGTCCAGCAACAAAACGATCATTGACTCTTTGAAGAAGCGGCTCGCAGCCAAGAAAGGTAAATGGGCGGAGGCGTTGCCTTCTATCTTATGGGCTAACCGCACGACACCGCGCACCGCTACCGGACAAACTCCGTTCTCACTAGTCTATGGTTGTGAGGTTGTCCTGCCTTCGGAGGTGAGCGTCCCAACTGCGAGATGCAGCCTAGCGACGGAGCGCCAGAACAGCGATGAGTTGATAAACGACCTAGATACCATTGAGGAGTTGCGCGACGCAGTGTTGGTGCACATGGCGGCTCAGCAGCAAATAGTAGTGAGGAGCTTTAATAAAAACGTCCAAACCAAATCTTTCGACGAAGGAGATTGGGTCCTAAGGAAAGTTTTCCAGAACACACAAGAAGCTAACGCTGGTAAGTTAGGACAGAAGTGGGAAGGACCATATCAAATCAGTAAAGTAGTAGGCCATGGAGCCTACCAATTGGTCCGACGTGACGGAAGCTCCGTACCACATAGCTGGAATGCCACACACCTCAAACGATACTACTTCTAAAGCTAAGTGATGTGCTCAGTTGAAAATTATATATATATATATATATATATATATATATATATATATATATATATATATATATATATACATATATACACATAGAGATATAGAATAGATGGCAATACTATTTTATTTCTGTCGCTAATTGTTCGCGACCATAGTGTTCTCTCACTGGGTATTTGTTAAGTTGCAGGCAAATTGTTTCCATCCAACTTATTTAACGTCCCAACGATTTTCACAAGGCATTAGATAGACTTGCATCTGGCCACCATAAAAAGGGGTTTCAGTCCACTATTGCCTCAGCTGACGCGACGATAGGGGCAACAGTCATTTTAAAGTCATAGCTACTGATGACATTTCAGCCATCCCCCTGACGGGCACATGTAAGTTTTATGTATTTCCTATGTGTATTCTAAAAGTCGTTTAGTCCAAACAACACGTCTGAACGACCAATGATGACTCTTATTAAGTCCAAACGATACGTCTGAACGACCAATGATGACTCTTATTAAGTCCAAACGATACGTCGAGCGACCAAAGATGGCCTACTGGACGCCTGACTAATCCTCTAGAAACGTCGGAATAACGACTGAGACACATGCATGTGACACACAGTAGAGGCATAAGATTATCTATGTTAAAAATTCAAAAGCAACGAAGTAAATGATAGAAATTAAAAGAGTTATGGTCACCCCCATAGGTGACCCAAAAGTATAGTACAAACAATCACTCCCTTGAGTGACTTAAAACATAGTTTGATTAAAAGTTTAAACGAAAGAAGCATGACGCAAGGGATTAAGAAATTAAACGTCAGGGATCCTCTTTAACGCTTCAGCTGGCAAGACAGTGGCTGGGGCTTCCTTCCCAGTCTCAGAGTCAGGAGGCACATCTGACGCTATGAACCCAGCACAAGACGGGGCGTTTTCGTCAACCTTTGATGAAGAATCCGTCGTCGCAGCCAAGTCCTCCTCATCCGTAAGATCTTTCATTGACCCCATGAATTGGATGTATAGGTCAATGTCCTTTTGCGGCGTCCATGACGCTATCTTCTTCATCAGAATCAGGTGCATTAGCTTGGCCCTAACCCTAGTTGTCACCTCAGCCTCAAGAAGGTCCATCTCGTTCTTCTGAGCGTCAATACTCGCCTGGAGAGCCTTGATCTCCTGACGCGAGGATTCTTCCAGCGTAGTCGCCCTCTGCCTAATCTCTTCCAGCTCCTCCCCGTTTTTCTTCAGAGTTTCCTTCATCTCCTTCATAGTCTCCTTGCAGGACTCCAATTCAGCACCTTTGGACTTCGCGTCCGCTTCTGCTTTCTCCATTCTCTGCTTCATGGACAGATGACCCTTCAGCATAGATGAGATCTCTCTTTTTGCCATTAGGAGATGTTGGGGACTGCGTAAAGAAAGAGGATATGTGTCAGGTGTCATTACCATAGCAGCATAGTGTCCAAGACAAGGGTAAATCAAATGACCATACCTGGAATAGGAGCTTTAGCCCATCTGACATCATCCGAGGGAGAGTGTGATCCTTAATCCTTTCCATAGGCTGGGAAGAGGAACCTGTCGGCCTCCGGCCATATGGACCTCTCCAACGACATGAAGTCGTTAGGGACGGTCACAGAATAGGAAGGCCCGCTCTTGTCTGGAGGGGCTAGGAAGTCAGTCTTGCGCGTCTTGGACGCGACGTCGTGTTCGTCGTCCAAGTGAACGACGACCGCCGTGTCCTTTTTAGACGATGCTGACGCAGCGTTAGCAGAGGACTCCCTCTTGTGCTTGCGCAACAGTTCAGCCAGCGCCTGCCCATCCAAACTCCCCCTAGGACGCGACTGAGATGAACCTGTCCAGGAAAGGTTAAAACGTCAGTATGAAACCGGCCCTAGTAAAAGTCCTACCCATGAGTAAAGTAAAAAAAATATAGACTCACCAGAAGCCATAGATGAACAACTGTCTTGAGAAGCAAAGAGAATTTTTCTGAACTGCCTGTCCTCTTCTGACACCTTCAGAAACTTGTCACAGAGACTTTGAGACTCGTCGCGATGCGACAGCAATTTTGGGTTAAGACCTGCAGTAGAAACGATGTAAGAGTGGTGTTAACGACGCATCACGAATTTAGAAAGACTGAAAATAAACACACCTTCGGTATTCCAGCCGCCAACCAGAGACCCCGGCTTCCCCTAGCGACGATCTCTTCACAAACACAAACCTGTTTTTCCAACCTCTGTCGTTTGACTGTATCCCCCGACCAGAGGCTCTAACCTCGCCTTTGCATGCAAGGCTATCCTATTTTTCGCCTTAACCCTAATCTCATAATGTAACAGCAAGTCGTGAAGGGTGAAGGCTTCGTCCCACGACGCCGTCACCCTGTCGATGACGCTCAGGATTCTCCAGACTTGGGGCATAATCTCCTGGACTGATTTAGTAAATCTGCATCAGATCCCTTGCCAAAGGGGTGAAGGGAAGCCTAAGACCATTTTGAAAGGGTATTCATAAGCACTACCCATTTTTGGGGACACAATTCTAGGGGTTTGTCAGGTTCGACATTTCTAATGACAGTACTTTCAGGCAAATTTCCTAAGTCTAGAAACCTTAAAAGGTCATCTTCTGACATCGTTGACAATTCGTCCTCATTCTCTACCCTTAGTTCTACAGCTTTTTCTTTCCCTTTCGATTTCTCTTGGTTTTTCACGAAAGTCCTAATGCTGCGTCTACTAGGCGCCATAAGAACAGTAGAGGACGAGAAAATAGAGCGAATCAAAGGAAAAAATGAACGAAAAGTTCGAAATTACCTGGTGTCAGCGATCGGTTTTCTGAGGAAGATGGTAAAGGAAGTTATGGAAGTTGCCTTACTTAAAGAAAGAGAAAGATTTGATGAAGTTAGAGTAAAAGTTATGATTTTCTTTCAGCCGCTTAAGTTATTTATGCCAACAGTGAACAATCATGACAACCGTGCCAACGGTTATAATTAAAACCGCTATTTAAAAATAAAACTACCTTTTGTATTTTGTGTCTCTTGGACTACCAAATATAATCGCTCAAAACAGATCTCCTTTCCTTCCATGCGTTTCTTTGGAAATCTTTTTAAAATTGACAAGGGCGAGATTTCTTGCGATTTGTGATACCTTAATGACTTGACTGGAATTTCATTTGATTCATTGGTTTTTTAACAATTGTCTCATGGGTTTTGTGCCACCCCAACTCAACAATTGGGGGCAAACTGTTATGGCTGAATTTTTTGACAGGATGACATTGACGCGATGACACGATGACGTGATACCATCTGACGTGAAGTCGTAAAGCAACTCAAAGACACAGCGGAGGATGCGAGAATAAGAGCAATGCATTGAATGGTAACGGTCCAGCCAAATAAGGAAAGAGCATTATGAGCCATAAATTCAGCCGTTAAAAGAGACAACGTTAAGACGCTGGAGCGTAAGTATAGAAGATTCCCCATGATTCAAGCGTGAAGATTAAATGTAATAATTAGTGAATTTATTTTCATATTTTTTGGGGAAAAAGCCAAGGAAAAAAGAAGGCATATAAAAGAGAGAGAGAAGTCATTGTTATGTTTTTTACGCAATATTGTGAGAAAGACATTAGAGTGAACTAACATTCTTGTAAACGACGATCAGTCGCGAAGAAAGATAGTGAACTATATTAGTTTGGTGGATCTCCCATCACCCGCGGTTTTTTACCCATCTTCATTGGGGTTTTCCGCGTCACCACATTTGTGTGTTCATCCCCTTTGACTCCCATTTGCATTCTTTTATCGCATCGACTTTAACATCATCTGGTTGACACGTCCCACAAACTTCAATTTCATCATAAGTGATAGATTTTAGCATAAACAGCTCTTGCTACTATTCATGACTTAGTTATACATCAAATGGATGTTAAGACTGCTTTCCTGAATGGTGACTTAGAGGAGGAGATTTACATGTCTCAACCTGAGGGTTTCGTGGTGCTAGGTCAAGAAGATAAAGTGTGTAAGTTGAGGAAGTCCTTATATGGTCTCAAACAAGCACCAAAACAATGTTATGAAAAATTTGATAGTATTGTTGTGTCAAATGGCTTTGTAAACAACTCTGATTCCTGTGTGTATTCGAAATTGATAGGATCAGATTGCGTTATTATATGTCTTTATGTGGATGACATGCTGATTTTTGGTAACAACTTAAAGGTGGTTAATGATACTAAACTTTTCTTGTCTTCAAAGTTTGAGATGAAAGATTTGGGAGAAGCTGATGTGATTTGAGTAAGACTTAAGAAAACCTCCGGTCGCATTTCCCTTAGTCAGTCTCATTATGTGGAAAAGGTGCTTAAAAAATTTAATTTCTTTGATGTTGTTCCAGTGAGTTCTCGCTATGATTCTAGTATTCATTTGACCAAGATCTTAGGTGAAAGTGTCTCTCAAAGTGAATATGCGAAAATCATAGGTAGTTTGATGTACCTCATGAACTGTACTCGACCTGACATAGCTTATGCAGTGAGTAGACTTAGTAGATATATACCCAAAGCCCTAGTAATGAACATTGGAGTGCTCTTCATCGTCTTCTCAGATACTTAAAAGGAACTGTTGATTTTTGTCTGCATTACTCTAAATTTCCTGCTGTTCTTAAAGGATTTTGTGATACAAATTGGGTATCTGATAATGATGAGATTAGTTCAACTAGTGGCTATGTGTTTACCCTTGGTGGTGGTGCTATATCGTGGAAGTCTTCGAAGCAGACTTTTATAGCACGTTCTGCCATGGAGTTTGAGTTCATTGACCTCGAGTTGGCAGGGTAAGAAGCTGAATGGTTGAGAAATCTTTTGTCTGATGTTCCTTTATGGGGAGGACAGGGTGCACCTGTCTCTCTTCATTGTGATTCTCAAGCAGCCATTGGTGTTGCTAAGAACAGTGTCTACAATGGTAAGAAGAGACACATACGAATCAGACACGGAGTCGTCAAACAACTCCTGAAAAATGGGGTACTTTCTTTGGAATATGTGAGGTCCGAAAGAAATCTTGCAAACCCATTTACTAAGGGGTTATCTAGGAGAGTTTTCCTAGAGTTGTCGAGGGGGATGGGGCTAAAGCCCATTAGTTGACATTTTAAGGTGGATACCCGTTTGAGGTCAAACGAAGCTATAAAATCTTAACTTGCACTACATCTCTCATCCCTTTGACGCATGGTAGTGCTTTTTTATCCATAGCCAATTGGTGGTTCTACTGAGACGCACTTGATGGATATACATTGAGGGGTTGAGCTTTTGCTCTTAATAGTTCCATATCCGTCCGGGGTGGTGTCATTGAGAAACACTTGATGGACTACCTACACTACTAGAAAAAACCTTAAATGCTCCTGTTGTTTAGTCCCCAAATGCTCCGTATTTAACGCGTAGCAAATGTCATACGAGCATTTGAGCATTTTACAAATGCTCCGTTTTACAACCGGAGCATTTGTTTTTAAATGCTCCGGTTTTTCGCTAACAACCGGAGCATTTGAGCCTTTTTTTATAAAAAAAAAATTCAGACCTGCTACTCCTGCTGGCCAGCAGCATGAGTAACAGGTCTGCAAAACTCGTACTATCCTAGCACATGTGAGCTCAGCAAATCAACAGCAATTGCAAACCAGATATCACATACCCTTGAGTTGCCTCATCCTCCCAATTTCCCCCCTAAGAAGGAAGAGTGAATCTAAATAAGCTGAGTACCTCTCACATATTCCTCCAATTGTATTCTTGCGTAATATTCATTTCGAACACAGTTTAAATTGTCCTCGCCTACTCGACAACTTATTCAGCTTTCCACTATACTACTTTTCAGGATAAAACTGGTAAATTCATGTACATTATGACATCTACTTAAGTTCGAGCTATATACAAATGATACCATCTGTTCAAACTAAAGAACATAACCCCCTATACAGCTACGTCAAGCAATATTGCAAACATGAAGTATTGCTAATGAATGCGAATCATAAATTTTAGTCATATTATATGAGGTACAAATACTAACTTCTCTGTAATCCTTGGCAATTAAAGCACTTCCAATGAAGTAAGTGAAGCAAATCAGAGACACTCCAATGAGAATTTTGTACAGATACAAGCGGTTCTTGGTGTCTGAGAATGCAGATACCTGAAAAACAGAAGAGGGCTATAGTCAAATTTGACATTAACAACTATCTAAAGACATAACATATAAAATCAGATAAACCCAAGCATGATATCTCTTTGAAAATCATAATTTTCCCAATTTTCATTGCTAAAATACTTCCCAATTTATTTCCTTTTTTAATCAAAAGATAATTCTTGATTAAGCAAACTAATATCTGAAAAACCCATCAACACAGAGTAAAAACGAAGTATCAACGTTTTATGATATATGAGCAAAACAAGCTATAAGTACAGGAAATAATAGCTAATGTAAACTACAAAAACATCCACATACACATAAATCACCAAAAAAAAGAATAAGTAACCAAACTTCATGATTGAAGTAAAACATTAAAAACCCCAAAAAAAAAAATAACAACAATACAAAAAAAAAAAAACTACTATACAGAAAGGAAGACTTACACTTACAGAAAGGGGGAAAGTCATGGTTGAAGAAGGTGAAGAGACATGAGATGGAAACATTAAAAAATGCTGCAACAAAGACATTAAAAAATTCAGGCCTTGTTTGGCTTTAGTAGTTCACAGTTAGCTCATAGCAAAACACAATAGTCATTATCAGTTAGTAATAGCAAGTTTAACAAAAGATAGCATTAACAAATTCTCTAATAGGCAGTTTATAGTAAGCAATTTTAAAGCACAAAAGATAATTTTACTATTAAAACTATGCTACTTCTTAACCGTAGAATGGTTCAACGGAATTATCAGAAAATATGAAGTAGATCAAAGACGTGACCTACAACAGGGAGTAGTGCAGAAAAAAATTCCAAAACAAAAGTGTGCAAACAGCATGTTAACTGAAACTCTTGTGTAAATAATACCACATGAATGTCCATACCTAAGTGCCTCTAATGAACCTCCAGCCTAGGCAGAGTAGGGGGACCAAGCAAGCAGCACTAACCCCACAATCGCAAAGAGGCCTGTAAAAGCCCAGCCCTGGAATTGCAGAGAGCTGGTTCCTCATGAAAATATGGGAAATGCATTTGATTGCCCTAAACTTACAGACATAGGAAGTAAATTTAAGGATTTGCAAATTAAGTCTTCGCGGAAAACTAGCGATTCCTAATTCTGTTAAACAGCTCAAAATGCAGATAATCTTCCTAACTGTGCGGGCAGAGCTCGACTCGGCTGGGTCGGGTCGAGTCCAAACGTTATCATGCAGACTCCATGTAAACCTCACTAAGCATCAAAAAAAGGTAAAACTCGATTACAAAGGACACCAGGACATTCTCCTGGGTTCCTGACCCAAAAAAAAAGACAAGGCTAGTTGCCAGTCCTACCATCTACAGGAAGTGTTATACGTAGCTCATAATACATACATAGACATACCTCCTTCAGTCTCCTTCCACAGCCACTCTGAAACTGCGGAATCATAAGCAGCCACGAGCTGAAAAGCCTTCCAGGCAAGCTTCCTACGGAACTGTTGGTCATCCTGATCTCCCTTGAGATAATCTATCAAAGCAGAGTAATCTTGTGGATCAACCACCACCAAGACATCCTATTGTGATTCTGTTAATATATCAACAGGTAGAAAATCAAGTGATTAGCTTTATATGAGTCTTAGACAAACAATTATAAAAAAATGAATAATATAAATCCATTAAAAAAGATGAAGAAAGATCATCACCTAATGGTGAAGAAAGGTATAGTTCATCCAAGAACTTGGAACGAACTATATGTTTTAGAAAATAGTTGACAGAATCATATAGGAACAGTCAATGTGGAAAGTGTTTGCGAGCAACATGGTCAAAGATTAGTTCACAATTGAAACAAGAAGACAGTTAAGAACATACAACATAGGACATGATGCTTTAGCATCAACCTACATACTAATGGTTAAAACTAATAAACATCAGTTGTAAATCAAATATAAGAGAAACTATATAAAGTAACTAGAAGATGAAGAGGCTGGAAAGCGATACTACGAAATATCAACAAGAGCTAAGATCTGTTAAAAGATGCATACCCGTGCTAGACACGAGTACCTGGGTCCAGCTATCTAAGTAATATAGCTTATGACAAAATGAAGTCTTAGTACTAGAACTTGCAGGAAAAGTTAATCCAGAAGGTCTACTTAAGTTTGAAAAAAAAAACTGTAGATTAATTGGTTGAGGGCTTACCTAAGACGATGGAGGACAAGGAGAAAACAATAGAACCCTTCATTGAGACCCCTGCTTTACTACCTTCTGACCCCATGGCTGCAATCTGCTGATATTAAATGGTGCTGAAACAACCTAGAAGCCACCACATAATCATAACATTGCAACTGCATAAGAACTTGACCAGGTAATAGCTGCTCCTGATGCAGAGTATAGGCATATATTCATGAATAAAATGACTAGGTTGGCAATAAAAAAAAACTTTTGATAACAAAATTACAATATTAAGATCATGAATTCAGCTGCTGCAAGCTGCCACACCTGGTTAGAGCAAGGAAAAGTGAAAGTTGCCACACCTGCCACAACATGGGCATCAATCTGCAAGTTTGAGAAATAAGAAGTCAAGTATGATGTACAGCCCACAAATTAGCTCATCTATGTGCATCAAGAATGAAAACAAAAGCACCTCGAAAAGCTAATAACTGATCTTCCATCACTCTTCTACACATATATATCCACTTGATGTACAAGCGGACATATATGAAAAGAAAATCATAGTGTTGAACACAACTTTTACCATATCCAAAACAAAACTATTTCCCTCAAATGCATTTAGAAGCTTATAAGCTACACATCACTTTTATCACTAGGTGTATAAATGTCTAATGCAATTTAGATACTTCTAAATAATAAGAATTCTTGTTCACTATTAAACAATGAAGTCTGCCATCTCATTTATTTAAAATATGCTATACAATGTGAGGTTCCAATAACTAAAAACACAAATTAAAGCTTGGAGTGCCAACCTAATATGGAGTAAAATTTCCATGTAAGAAGACCAAGTTCAAACCATCATTAAAGCTCTTTCTCGTGCCAATTCAATCTTGTTATTTCTAAAAAAATTATTTCAAGGATGTAAGCTACTAGATTATTCTTTCTTTCTTTATTGTGATTAGAAAAAAGATATTGACTGCTAATTTTCCCATGTTAATAACCAGAATCATAATCAAATTTTAAGAAATTACAAAGTCAAATAATTGAACAATAATATAGCAGAACCCTAGATCGAAAAAGAAAAGCAAAAGAAGAAGAGAGAAAGATCTAAGTACCAATCGCGATTTTCAGATCAACTATCAACACACCATAATCTCACACAACAAAAATAACCTATAAGAAAAACTTCCATAATCAAAATGAAAGGACTTACGAGGCAATTGGTTTCAGGAAGCAAAAGCCATTGTTTAAATAACTCTTGCGCCAGGTAAGGATTAGGTTTGAGAGCCAAAGGTGAAACCTCGTGCAACTTCAAGAGATTAGCATCATGAGATGTCGTAATCATTGCTTAACACTGGAGAGAATGCTATAGAATGTCAACCCCAGTTAATCATTGTACTATTAGTAAACCATCAAGAAGAGACAATCATCTACTTAAACCACCACCCAGGTCAAAAAAAATAAAGAAATAAAGAAACACAAAATGGAGACAGTACAAAAAATGCAATATAATAAAATATTCAAGCAAGAAACTAAGATTAATCAAGAAAAGTCTAATATAATAAAATAGAAAACTTCAAAATAAATCTCTATTCATATGTTTATCGTGGATAGCAGGCAACTGGAATCCCTATATTAAAAATCATTAGTAACATCAAAACTCCCAAATCTATAGAATATAAAATAAAACGGTGCATTTTAATCAATAAACCTAAGAAACTAACTATATTCAAGCATCACTCACCAAACAAAACACCATGGAAGTTACATCTCAGTAAACCGCAAGAAAGGAAGCATCATGTTTACAGTAGCAAGATAGATATACATAAGTATTAATGCTTACCGGATTAGAAGGTGCTGCAGACATAGATGAAGATCCAGCTGCAGCAGGCTTATTCTGCAATAGTTTCCAGATAATACAAACAGAATAATGTTACATTCCCAAAGAGAACGAGGAAAGACGTTTTATGACTATGACTGAAGTACTGAAGTACTGAAGAAATCATAACCGTAGCATTATAGTAATTGATTTACAATTGTGAACAACAGATTACCTTCTTCCCTACATAATATGTTGGATTAGAACAAGAATCACATTCAAAAATGAGTTAAATCAAAAACCATAACTATCTTCCATTAGTCATAATTTTAATGCGTTCACCATAAGAAAAGGTAACTTTTGCTTACAAATCCTGATTCAGAGTAGGCTAGAGAAGTTCAAAGTTTAACTTACATTCTCTCAAAAATAAAAAAAATGGCCTATAATTTTGGAACAACTCAAACTTAAGATGCTGACTATAATTTCAAGAACAGAGGGTGTGCAGCAGTTAGCAATGCATTTTGACAAGTCAAAATCAAATCATACGGATAACTAATTGATGTTAGGTAATATTCGTCTCTCCCAAAACTAGTAGAAAATCATCACCAATAACTCAATAATCTTCCCTAATAATTTAACCGCTTAAGAACTGATGAAGAACAACAAAAAAGATCAAATATTTTTCATGAGCTAAATCAAAAACGTCAACCTTACCAAATTAAATCACCGATTTTATAGAAAAATATCAGAAGAAAAACATCAAATAATCAATCCATAGATTTGATGTACCTCGCCTGACAAAGCAAAACAAGTACCAATTAACACCAACTTTGGCTGGCGGATATTGCGGAGGTTGGCTGACGTTTTTTGCGCACGTTTTTGAGCCCACATCTGCTGTTGTGGTTCCTGTTGTTGCTGTTGCTAAGCCATCCACATCTATTGTTGAATTTATAGCGAAAAACTTCCAAAATTCTCAAAGCTAATCTTACCCTAGAAATTTCACGACTAGAAAGGACCGAGAAAGAGGAGTGAGAAAAAGGCGAGAAGAATTAGTTAGGGTTAAAGAATCGAGAGATTTGAGAACATGGTAAGAGAATGAGTAACCTTTCTGGTCTCTTAGGCAAGAGGAGAGAGATCGTTCTCAACGGTTGGACCTTCAATTTCCTGATGCTTCATTTTTGAATTACTAGGGTTAGAGTTAGGATCCGATTGATTTGGGGAAGAAGACGATGAATAAAGTCGTTGTATGAGTGCGAATGGATTTTGACTTTGATGTTGAAGAAAGGGATGGAAATCATGATGAGTTGGAACCCTAAATGTTGCACGATCGACATGGAGATGGACACGGTGCTGGAGATTATTAACGGAATGTTTCATGAGAAGGGACGCATGAAGCTTGCGACTGACATTCATCAAACTAAGGGTTGTTGGCTGGAGGTTGAGTCTGGAAGAGAGAGAGATCGAAGTGCAGAGGGGAAAAGAGAAAAAAAGAGAACCAGTTTGATGGGAAGGAAGAGCGAGAGAACAGAGGTGAGCGAAACTAAAGTGGTGTGCGGGGAGTAATTAGAATCGAGGGAAAATAAAAATTTTAAAAAGGAGGAAACACAAATGCTCCGTTTAGCCGGAGCATTTGTTAAATTTTTTTATTAAAATATTAAAGAAAATCATCAAATGCTACGTTTGTAAAATAACCGGAGCATTTGACAAGTAGCAAAAGCACTTTTTTCCACTAGTGCTATGTAAGTGTGGAGGTTAAGTCGCCTTCTATGAAAGATTGGGCTGTCTTTCTAGAGCACTTATTAGACCCAAGGAATACGCATGGCTATAAAGCGCTTGTGATGTATCGTGGAGAATGCACGATCTTAAGGTAGGTATGTGTTGTGGGGGTCTCAACGGAACTCTAGTGAGTTCAAGAGAAATTCACTCACTAGATAGTAAGTTGTTGCCTCATTTCACTATGCATCAATTCAAATCGAAAGATATTGGTGTTTAAGTACTTTCCTTTCCTTACCCAGGAATTTCTTTTGCTTTTCAGAGCCTTTGTGGGGGATTGTTGGAGTTAAGGCTTGAAAAGCCTTAGCTTCTTTCATTCTATTATCCCACATTGCTTGTGGGAGGGAATGCCTCCTTGTTTTTATATTCCCTCCCTCCTTCCTATTATTGAGTTGGTACTTGAGATGCTTTTGTGGTTGGATGTCATGTTTGGTTTGGGCTTGCTATCACACACGCGCGCGCCGACCGGGCCAGGGCCTTGGGCCTTGGGCTTTGGGCTTTGGGGAATAAACTTAACTAACTTTTTGGACCCGGGCTGAGCGCGTGTGTGACCGTTGGAGATCTGTAACGTTTTGACCGTTACAGGATTGATGGCAATCCCTTAATATCCTCCCATTTATTGCCTTCCATTTTTTGGCCTGATTCTCTCCCATAAAATCAGTGCTTCTGATCAGTTTAATATACACACAAAAACATTTTCTTCTCTTCCTTCTCTTCTCTCTCTTTCTTGGGTTTCGTGCTTTTCTCCAAAGTCTATTCCGCTAGTGGTGGCAGTCTAGGCTGCTGTGTAAACCTTGGGGAGCTTTTCGGCCAGATCGATTACCATCGTTGTCAGGCCGTAATTGCTTTCAAGTCAGTGGTCTTCTACAACGGCACAACCTTGAAATCTTTGTTCTTTTGCCATTGTGTTCTGTCAGTTTCTAACAATACATATTGTTAAATTGCACTGATCATGACATGTAGATGTAGGTAGTAGGTTGGGTGGATACGAGGCAGGTAAGCTATCATATACCCTTCATTTTTTTTAGATGCCACACTCGCATAATATTTTACTATTTACCAATTAATATAATCTTGTTCGATTTGTTATTATTTATGTATAAGATATAACATAGTCTAGTAGAATCTTGTTTAATTCATCAAACTTATTTTAAAATTTAATATTTTTTCACTACGCATAGTTTAATTAAAAATATTATTGAAAGTAATGCATTGGAAGGCAAAACAAGAAGTGTAGAACTAGAAAAAAGCCACAAGAAGTATATCATTAATTCAATACCCATGACGAATATTATTTTTGATAATAATAGTAACCCACTACTGCCATCAACCAATGTCATATTCATGCATGCTCCAGCCTAAGTTTGTGTGGTGCGAAAATCACCAATTTATGCTTATGTGCCAATCTATTTTCGAAATGAGTAAAACTATGGAATTATGTTGTTAAAATAAATAGATGAAGTTTTTAATCTAGCTTTCTTCTATGTATACGCAAATTACAATGAGTCTTTCTACTTATGGGTATATTCTCTTCACTTACAATAAGCCAACGTGGTAAGTTTATTAAGATATGGTTTGGTCTAAACTAAGTATTTATGTTTCAATATTGTCTGGTCTTGTGATCTAAATTATTACCATTTTACGCAAATTCATAATGATAAACATATATATGTGAATCTTGTTGGATTCGCCTAAATATGTACGTAATGTTCAATAATCTAATTTTATAATCTTTATCTAATACGGAATTTATATATACTAATAAACCTTGCTTTATAAATCCTAGGAGTCACCTTGAAAATTGCTCTCACAAATTCTCCCTCAATTTCGAGTCACTCACCCTCATTAATCCTACATGGCAGTTTTTTCGATTAAAAGATTGTCCAATAACTAGGATAAATCGCCACTTGTCATTCAATTCTCTATTGTAATGGCCGAAAATTTTAAACCCCCTAATCAATCAATTACAATCTTCAATCATGTGCAAGTTGATCACCTAAATCAAAATTATTTCTAAATTGGATGACGTGATTTTAGGGATTGATTCAATCAATCTTTAATATGAAAATTCGACTAAAAATAACCTTTAGTTTCGCACTATAAGTACCTAATCATATTTGCATTGCACTACAACATCAAAAAAATATGTCAAGCATCATTCACAGTTTGGAACAACATCCAATTTTCTGTAGAAGGTGTCGCAACATCAAATGGGAAGATCAATTCGTTATTGACGGCTTGCGGCTATGATGAATGAATTAGTACTTACCAAATTCGAGAATCATCCCAAACGCATGATTATGTATGATTTCATGGGAACATCAATTTGTACGGCTTACGGTTACGATGGATGAATTAGTAAAAAAAATTGAGAATCATACCAAACGCATGGGTAATGGCCCAGAGAGGGATACCGTCTGGGTATCTTAGTGAAACCGGTATGACAAAGTCAACGGTTCTATAGTAAGTCTAGTTGGACCGGTATGGAACTTAGTCAACCCCTATATCGGTCTAACTGGTCATTCCGGCCTCGTTCCCCCTGTCGGCCCATCCCTAGTGAGCGCATCTTTCTCACTAGGTTGTGAGCTGTCCAGCTAGACCGATATGCATCGTCATGGTCACCACACTTACTATAGAATCGTTGACTTCGTCATACCGGTTTCACTAAGATACCCAGACGGTATCCCTCCCTCGGCCATTACCCATGGGCCTGGGCTTGCTCAAGTTAATATCTACATGCGCCTACGGGCCTAAAGATAAAACCTCAATAGAGGGTAAAAGTATATCCCAAAGGAATATACCTGCGTCCAACCAATAGGAGCAGAGTCCTCCCTGAACAAGGACTCTTACCGGCTCCTATAAATACCTCGTTGATCTGAGTCATAAGGTACGTTCACAAACATAATTATACTCCACTTGAGAGCTACCGGGACGTTCCTCAGATCAACCCCCAAGGTTAGTTTACGTGCTCTGTTTTACAAGACTCCGAACCGGCTTACATATACACAGAAGATACCGGTTCACACCCTACCGATTATTCCACACCGGTACAATTGGCGTTAGAAGGAGGGGTGAACTATACTTTTGAGTCTAAGCCATTATTTTACCAGCAAAACAACTCTCATGGATCCTAATCAGCACTTTGGGATGTCGTAAACTGATGAAAACAATGTCCCTATTGAGAAAACACCACCAGGATTCCCAACCCCGATACCGGTGGCAGGGTTGACCCGACCACCGACTGATAAGGGGAGGATAGCTCCTTAAACCCATCAAGAGAATATCTTCCAAACACTCCAACATATGTTCACTCCAGAACAGCTCAGGAGTGCAGCAGAGGTCTTCCAGGCCATGGCCAGCCAGACACCATCGACCGGTCCACCCGCCAAACGACCTCTAAGTAGAGCCCATAGCCAAGTGAGAAAGATGCGCTCACTAGGGACGGGCCACCAGGGGGAACGAGGTCGGAATGACCAGGATCAGGTGGCCAACTCCAAGACCCCCACGGAGTAGGTTGGGGAGGAGGAAGAAGAGGAAGCTCAGGAAACGGAGGTCCAGCTGTCTTCCTAGCCTAGAAAGGGAAGCGAGTACAGACGCAGGGCACCAGTATCATTGCGAAATTCTCCTTTTTCCACGGCCATCCTCCAGGAGCCCACGGAAAAGATCAAAATGCCGACATGCAAATATGACGGCAAGACCGACCCGGAGGATCATATATCGGCTTATGAGGGACACATGTTGTTGTACGCTGATACCGACTCGGTATGGTGTAAGGTGTTCCCTTCAACGCTGGTTGGTCTCGGCCAAACATGGTTCAAGAGCATACCGCCGGCAACTATTTTCGATTTCCGCCAATTCACATCTATGTTTGTCACCCACTTTGTCAGTAACAAACGCAAAAGCTTGAGAAATTATGTAGGGCGCTTCAATGCGGAAGCCGTTACCATCCCTAGTTTGCAGCAGGAAGTAGTGGTGTTAGGCCTAATGACAGGTCTTAGAGAAGGGACTGCCTTCAGAAGCTACCTGGGCTGCAAAAAGCTGACCAGCCTAACAGAGGTCTTAGGAAAGGCAAATGACTTCATCCGAGGAGAGGAGTTTGATAAGGCGGCAGCTGCTAAAAGGCCGGCTGGCGATGCAAGAGATAAAGAGAAAGATCGTAGGGAGGATAAGTACCGGAAAGATAAAAAACAGGAAAACTCCAACATGAGAGCGGAAAGTAATTTTGTAAAGAAGGGTTAGGAAGGGCGACCCGATCAGTACCGCAATTACACCCCTCTAACAATATCTAGGGAAGAGATATTTGAGCTGCACAAAAAGGACGACAAGTGGCAAAGGCCCAGAAAAATGTACTACAATGGCCGGGATGAATCGAAGTGGTGTGAGTTCCATAGGGACTATGGTCACGTGACAAATGACTGTAAGGACCTGAAAGACGGGATAGAAGATCTCATACGAAGAGGCTACTTCACCCAGTACCAGGCAAGAGTTGACCGAAAGTCTCCGTCCAGAAAGGATGAAAACGGCAACAGGAAGTCGGTGAAAGACCGGATCACCGAAATCCATGTTATCTCGGGAGGGCCGACACGGGGTGGAAGCATACATGGTGCCAAAGCTAGCCTGAAAGAAGTAAGGCACCAAGTAAAGTATCACAATACCAGGCAATGTCTGTCACCCCCGACCATACCGTCCGTAGCTTTTACGTCAGAGGACGCTAAGGGAATCATCTACCCCCATGATGACCCCTTGGTAGTATCTCTGCAAATATCAACGGCAATGGTCCTTCGCATACTAGCGGATGGCGGAAGTTCCGCCAACATCCTGTACAAAGAGACATTCGAGAAGATGGGCCTCGAAGCAACATGCCTGAAGCCGGTGTCGTACCCAGTAATCGGTTTTACAGGGGCATCTGTCGTCCCAGAAGAAACTGTTAAATTAGCAGTGAAACTGGGAGAAGGATCCCATTCCAGGAACATGATGGTGGAGTTCCTCGTTGTCGACGTCCTGGCAGCATACAAGACCATCATTGGGTGATCTTTGATCCATGATGCGCAAGCAGTAGTTTCCACTTACCACTTGACGATGATTTATACGTCAAACGAAGGAAAGCCGGAGAGGCTTAGAGGAAATCAAGAATCAACAAGGGCTTGCTACCTGACCGCTCTCAGAAATTGGGATCACAAGTGACCGGCAGAGTCGCCACCGTCGGAAAGGAAAAGGCGCAGGACAAAAAACAAAGCCAAGAGAGATCTGTCAATGGAGAACTTTGAGGGAAGTTCGGCAGACCTGCGGCGGCCTAGCCCGGAAGGTGAGACAGAAGAAGTAAGCCTTGAGCTGGAAAGGTCGGAAAGAACGGTGAAGATCGGGGCAGACTTGGCGGCTGAGGTCAAGATCAACTTGATAAGCCTCTTGCGAGATCATGCCAACATATTCTCCTTCCCTGCAAATGAGATGTTGGGAATTGACCCAGCATTTATGGTCCACCGGCTGAATGTTAACAAGGACGTCAGATCGGTAAAGCAAAAGAAGAGGATCTTCTCTTGAGAAAAGAATGTGGCAATCAAGGAAGAGGTTGATAAACTGCAAGTGGCGTATTTCATCGAGCCGTGTGATTATCCGGAATGGCTGGCCAACGTGGTGATGGTAAGGAAAACCAATGGGTCATGGCGGATGTGCGTAGACTTCACCGACCTCAACAAGGCCTGCCCCAAGGATTGCTATCCCTTGCCCAGGATTGACCAGCTAGTACACTCCACTAGCGGTCACGCCCTGCTAAGTTTTATGGATGCCTACTCCGGATATCATCAGATCAGCTTGCTAGAATTTGATAGAAACAAAGCGGTGTTTATCACAAATGCAGGATTGTACGCCTACAAGGCAGTGCCCTTCGTACTCAAGAATGCCGGCGCTACTTATCAAAAGCTGGTAGACAAAATCTTCGAGCATCAAAAAGGCCGAAATGTAGAGGTATACGTCGACGACAGCATTGTGAAAAGCCTCACAGAAGAGGGGCATATCGTCGATCTGGGGGGAAACCTTCGCCACACTCCGGCAACACCAGATGAAGCTGAACCCTAAGAAGTGTGTATTAGGGGTCAGGTCCGAGAAATTCCTAGGCTTCATGGTGAGCGAGCGGGGAATAGACGCCAACCCCGACAAGATTAAGGCCATCAACGACAGACATCCAAAAGATGCCAGGTAGAATGGCAGCCCTCACTAGGTTCGTTTCTAAGCCGGTCGAAACAGCATTGCCGTTCTCCAAAGTCCTTAGGGGTAATAAGAAGTTCGAATGGGGGGATGAGCAGAGACAGGCTTTCGAGGGGGTCAAGGAGCGCTTCAAGAAGTTGCCAATGATAACCCAACCAGAAATCGGGGACAAGCTGCAATTATACGTCTCAGTGTCTGAGAAGATGGTAGCAGCAGTATTACTGGTAGAGAGGCAGGGGCAGCAAAGCCCCATATATTTCATAAGCCATGTCCTAGCCGGGGCGGAACAACGGTATGAGTTGTTGGAGAAGATGGCATATGTCGTACTCATCGCGGTAAGAAAGTTAAGACCATACTTTGACTCACATACCGTCCAGATCCTCACTAATCAGCCTCTAGAAAAGGTCCTTCACACGGCCATCGAACTATCAGAATTTTACATTGAGTACTGGCCTCGCACTGCCATTAAGGCCCAAGCATTGGCGGATTTCATCGTCAAAACAACCTACAGGAAAACATCGAATCCAGCCGGCATCTAGCACATAGCGGTTGACGACTCAGCTGCGCAAAGTGGAGCAGGGGCAGAAGTGGTGATGACATCCCCAGAAGAGGAAATATTTGAATATGTCGTCCGGTTCAGTTTCAAGGCATCCAATAACAAGGCAGAATACGAAGCAGCCATGGCCGGACTAAGTCTGAGCATTGCGGCTGGTGCCAAGAAGATTATGATGATCACAGACTCCCAGCTAATATCAAGTCAGATCGAAGGCACATATGAAGCACGAGAGCCCGTCATGCAAAAATATATGTGCAAGATCAAAAGCATGACGGCCGGATTGCAGAGCTTCGAGGTCAAGTTAGTACCGAGAGAGGAGAACATGGCGGCAAATGCCTTATCTAAGCTGGCAAGCTCTAGTTACAGCGACAAGAAGAGGAGCGTGATGGTGGAAACATTGGTGGAGAAGAGCATCGACAACCCCCCACCCACCATAAACACCATCAGGTAGAGCGTAGAATGGTACGACAACATACTGACTTATAAGCTGGTAGGTACCTCCCCGAGGATAAGATGGCGGCCAAGAAGCTTAAGAAATACTCGCCCTGGTACTGCATCTTCCAAGGCCAGTTATATAAAAAGGGCTTCTCACTCCCTCTCCTAAGGTGTGTAATGGCCTACGAGGCCACAACAATAATTGAAGAAATCCACGAGGGAGTTTGCGGGAGTCATATCGGCGGAAAAACACTGGCACTGAAAAACACTGGTATCTGTAGGAACAGTAACAAGGAAGATCTGTAGGAAACGAAGGGAGTAAATCACACGCTATTAGTTTTAAATTTTAAATAGAACTATTCTCCTGAAGCGTTATAGTCTAAAAGCACTAACTATTGTCAATGACATTGATGGTAATATGTAAAAAGTGTTTCATATTGTCAATTTAAAAGTATTGAACAAAAATTTTAAGAAATCAAACCTAATTTACGAAAATCATAGTTGTACAATATATGGGTCATAAGCCAGTTAAATTACTCTCAATGCAATATCATAAAATAAAAATTACGAGTTATTAGTTTTGAAATGTAGATAGAGTTGTTCTCATGGAATTCTTAAAGTTTAAAAGCATTGACTATAGTCATTGACATTGATGGTAATATGTAAAAAATATTCTTCCTTCTCTAGAATATCCATTCACTTTCTTTTGAAGGTCCAAAAAATGATAATTTTAGTACAATTTTATCTTAATACTCCGTATGTGTTAATAATATTGTATAAGATATGCCTGAATAATCCATTTAATTTGTTAGGCATATTACAAAAAGTTGATGAACAAATGTGTGCATTTAAGACTCTGAACAAGCAAAGCTAACAACATTAAAGATTAGAATGCGCCAATAAGTAAATAATCATGAATTCAACCATTTATTTGCTATAGCTAACAACTTATGCTTTAGAAAACCTGTACATGGTTAATAGCAAATTAAAATCTATCTTTTTTCGAAATTTTATGTATATATTTATTTTTTATATTCCTAAATTTAATAATGTCACTTTTATACATTAATAGGCAAATATTTCCACCCTCGTTTTAGGGGAAATAACATAAAATCTTAAATTTACAAAACAAAAAATCTTTGGGACTAAAATTAACATCACGGTTAAGTGGACAATGGTCAGTGGGTGACCAAATATGGTGCAGCAATGGTGCAAGAAGAGAAGAGAGAGGATGAACGGGATAAGTGGGAGCATAAGCGGGTGTATGGTTGAGTGTTAGTGGTGGTGCTCAGGATTGTGATTTTATATGAGACTCTAAGGGAAGCAATATATAGTGCAAAGACTATTTCAATCAACTCTTTTTGAAAAAATGGTGGGTCACGTGATCAGCCTTTACAATGACTATATCAACCACTCAACACACGGGTCAGAAGTCTTTAAAATAATCTCAATACATAATTATAAAATTTTGATACACAAGTTAATATTCATCACCATGATTTTAGAAAAAACTTATTAAGATCTTCAATTTGTAAAACAAAAAACTCCATGTGCACTTCGTTGGTGATTCATTAAGACAAATATTGCTTGTCATTTCCAAAGCAACCAGACAAGATATTGTCTTATCAGCAATCAACAATTCTTACTTATGAGATTTTTTGTCGTGTGCTAGAATTAACGAAAAATATGCGTCTAAGAACAGGTTCCGATAACTCGAATGTGGATGAAATTAGGGAATTCTCATAGTGTATTTTAAACATTGGAGACGGCAAAGTTGGTGAACCAAATTACGGTGAAGCCGATATATAAATTCCTTATGAGTCATTGATATGTGGAAGAATGACTTTATTTCTGCAATAGTCGAGAGTACATATCCGGACCTAGAGGATCACATTTGGAAAGCAAAATATTTTCAAGAAAAAGTTATTCTTAGTCCAACTAATTAAATTCCTGACATGATTAATAAACACGTATTGTCTCGCTTGCCAGGTAAAGATTGAACATATATGAGTTCAGATGCAATTTCAGTTGAGGAAGAGAATTTCGGAGTTCATGTGATATACTCTACTAAATTTATAAATACGATCAACAGGGTATTGCCAGATCATAATATATGATTGAAGGTAGGGGAACCGGTGATGCTCATAAGGAATATCGACCAAACTTCTGGGCTATGTAATGGTACCGAGTTAGTTGTCAAGTATCTTGCCAATCGCATTATTAAGGTTGTTGCTGTATCCGACAGTAATGTGCGGGACAAAGTTCTCATTCCCAGGATGACACTTACACCATAAGACGCAACGAAGTTCCAGATCACATTCCAGAGAAGGCAGTTTTTCTTGGTTGTATGTTTGCAATGACGAGATATTAAGTCAAGGACAGTCTCTAACTCATGAGGATTATATCTCCCTCGGCCAGTATTCAACCACGCACGGACAATTCTATATATGTACCAAGAATTACAAGCAAAAAGGGTTTGAATATATTTTAATATGTGATAAAGAGCGTGTGAACTCAAATATTACAACAAATATAGTGTATAATGAAGTATTTCAGTATGTGTAATAAGTATTATGAAAACTTTTAATTTATGTGCTTAGTTTGTCTTTTGATGTGTTCATATAGTCACTCACAATTGTTTTATAATATACTTTGTTGCATATTATACGATAACTACATTTTTTTATAATTATGTATGACTTTTTTTGTTTTAAGTATGTCACATTAATACTATTTAAACTTTTTTTGAAAATAAACTCAAATAATTAGCATCCCGTACATTTTATGCACGAGCCTTAAACTAGTAATATACTAGCAATATATGCACGCGATGCATGCGACAGTATATCAATATTAATAGTAACATCAAAAAGTGTTAAAAAACTAACTCAAATATTTATGGTGAATATTGATGAGCATTATGATTTTTTATTTGCATTTCTTGTGTAAAGAGTAATGTTTTCCAGAAAGGACTAAGTCGATGTAGGATACGTTATCTTGTATTTGGTAGAATATTCAACAACTATCCTTTTAAACAATGATCTAGATTATGTTATTTCTTTATTTCAAAATACATATATCTTGTAGGCATATTTTATGAGTAGTAGTACAATTTAATTTCACTGGATAATAGATGTTTTGAGGCATACTATGGTGATTAGTACAATGCTTCAATAAAAATTATAAGTTACTCCCTCCGTTTCCTAAAGATCTTCCCACTTTCCGTTTAAGGGTGTTTCCAAAAGATCTTCCCACTTTTGCTTTATTCCTTATTTGGCAAAACAAATTTACCTATTTACCCTCTCATGTCACTATCATATGGTCCACCATTACATTATTAATTCAATTTTACTCCCTTTCTCTCTCCTACTTTAACCCCTTTTTATTTGTTTATTTATCTTAACCCCTTTCTCTCTCCTAATACTTTACTCATACCATGCCCCACACAACTTGATTTTCCTTGGTATCTGTAGGAACAGTAAGTGGGAAGATCTTTAGGAAACGGAGGGAGTACAATATGATATTATCTCATGATGTATGTTTATATCTTTAATTATTTATATCCCAACTAATTATTGCAATCCCCAAAAAAATAAAAAATGAATATTCTCTAATTAAGTTTCTTAATTCTTTTATTGGTTGTTAATGCATGTTATTTGAAATCGTTATTGCAACTGAAAATTTAGATTGTAAGAATCTTTGTGAATCTATTTTTATAATTGTTTGAAAATTGATTTAGTCATCAATTTATATTTTCAATTGTGATTTTCCTTTTACACATTTTTATGTATACTTTTTGGTCATGTAAAACTTTCTTTATTACCATATGTGTAAATGAGGAAAGAATTAAGAAGATATTTTCTTTATTATTTTTTGTGAGATTAAGGGTATATAAATATTTTCAAGAGGGGACACCATAGCTCCCCCCTTGACTTATATAATAGAGATATACAATATTTATTTTGAGTTTGAACTTTGATCATCAACTACTCTAAAAAAATATTGATAAAAGTAAATAAAAATGTAATTGTAAATATTTATGGTTAAAATAAATTTCATAAAAGTGTACCTTATATTAACTACAAGGTTGAACTAAAATTTGAATATTATCTTAGAAATTTTACTATGTAATTTATATATAGTAGTTTTTTTTTTCAATTATATTATGCAGATTTCGACCATTTACACTTTTCAAAACTCATGGAAACTTTTGTTCACATTTATTTTTGTAACTTGTATCAGCATAATTTTTTTGAGGGGTTGATTAGTATAATTTGTTGAATAAATTAGTAAAAATATATTGAATAGAACTTTGATAAGCCAATAAATTTTATTTTTTATTTTCGAAAACTAATTAAAAGTTCACAACTCATGATAGTCGAAGATTCAAATTTTAGACATATAAAATGATTAACATAAAAGAAACAATAAACTCCAATGGCCTTGTTTGGTTGACAAAACAAATCATGAGAACTGCAAATTCCTAGAAAGTAGAAGTATATGAAGTTGTTTGGTTGGCAAAATCATGGGAATTTGCACTTCTTAGGAAGTTCTATTTCCTCCAAAATGGAGGAAGTTACTTCCCTAGGTCCCCCTAAGTAAGTAGAGCTTCCCATAGGAAGTTCTACTTCCCATTATCAACCAAACACAATTTTTACACTTCCCAGGAATTTCAAATACATGAAAAAAATAATTTCCTAAAAAATATGACTTCCCATATACAATTAAACAAGGCCCAAGAGTAAAGGAAATCTCAAACAAAAGAGAACAAACTAAAAATTTTATATTTTATTTTTGAAAACTAATTAAAAGTTGTCAACTCAAGATATCGGAAGATTCAAAATTCAGAAATGAAAATTGATTAGGAAAAAAAGGATAAAAAATTGAACTCCATTGATAAAGGAAACAGATCTCAAACAAAAGAGAAAAAAAAAAAAAAAAAACCAGGAAAGTCCAAAAACCTCTAAATAAAGAAAAAGTGGTCAGAAACTCCAATCACAAAACCAAAGAGACACATAGAATTTTTCTCTTCCTTTTTTTTTTTTAAAAAAAAAAGAAATTAGAAAAACACACACTTAAGCCTTAAAAGTTTAAACCCTTCACGTTCCTCTTCCTATAACATAGTCTTCCTCTTCTTCTCCCCTCTCCCCTCTTTTCTCTCTCTCTCTCCAAAAACGCCATCAAACACAAGCATGGATTCCTTGACATTAATTTGTACAGTGGGCCTCCTCTTCGTAGGCCTCTACTGGTTCGTCTGTATCCACGGCCCAGCCGAACAAAAGGGTAAACGGGCCGTGGATCTTTCCGGTGGATCAATCTCCGCCGAAAAGATCCAAGACAAATACCACCAATACTGGTCCTTTTTCCGCCGACCCAAAGAGATCGAAACAGCCGAAAAAGTCCCTGATTTCGTCGACACTTTTTACAACCTCGTTACCGATATTTACGAGTGGGGTTGGGGTCAAAGCTTCCATTTTTCCCCTTCTATCCCCGGTAAATCTCACCGTGATGCAACACGTCTACACGAAGAAATGGCTGTAGATCTGATTAAAGTTGGTCCTGGAAAGAAAATCCTCGACGTTGGTTGCGGCGTTGGCGGTCCTATGCGCGCAATCGCCGCACATTCACGCGCTAATGTGACTGGAATCACAATCAACGAATACCAAGTAAAGCGCGCAAAGATGCACAACAAGAAAGCCGGGTTAGATTCACTTTGCGAGGTTGTATGTGGTAATTTCCTTGAGATGCCGTTTGAAGACAACACCTTTGACGGAGCTTATTCCATTGAAGCTACCTGCCATGCACCCAAGTTAGAAGACGTATACGCCGAGATCATCCGTGTTTTAAAGCCTGGATCTCTCTACGTTTCCTACGAGTGGGTTACCACTGATAAATACGTTAACGAGAGTAGTGAACATCGTGAAGTTATCCAAGGGATCGAGAGAGGAGATGCGTTGCCTGGTCTAAGAGCGTATAATGAAATCGCTGAAGCTGCGAAGAAAGTAGGGTTTGAAGTGGTGAAAGAGTTAGATTTAGCAGCACCACCAGCACAGCCATGGTGGGATCGATTAAAGATGGGGAGAATTGCTTACTGGAGGAATCACATTGTTGTTACTGTGTTGGCTGCTATTGGTGTAGCTCCTAAAGGAACGGTGGATGTTCATGATATGCTTTTCAAAACTGCTGATTATCTTACACGTGGTGGTGAAACTGGTATTTTTACCCCGATGCATATGATACTTTGCAGAAAGCCTAATTCTGTGCCTAGATCTGATTCTTGATTTGGATTTCATCATCAATGCTGCTCCTGCTATCATGATCAAGATGATCAACATGTTTTCAATTTTATTGATGATGAAGGTAATTATTTAAGAAGAAAAATAGTTTCGATTTTCTGTTCCTCTCATTATCATCATATCAGTACTCTTGTTTTTTTTATTTTTAATTTTTTTTGCCCCCGTTAAATTACTTTTTACTTTATTATTGTTTATGGTTATTTTGGGTTAATTTAATTTAATTAAATTAAATTACATATGTCTTGGTGGATTCCAATTTGCAAAATTGCATATGTTGATTGTATTTTATTTTCAAGGGAACATTTTTGTTTGGAATTTTTTTTTTATTTTATTTTATTATAATGATAGTGTAAGTGAGATTTTGCACTAATTGAAATCGAAAACGCAAAGTTGTGGGAAGTAATTGTTCAATATATAGGTTGCTCATAGAATTTGATATGTACTTGCAAAATTTGATGTTATCATATTTTAATCCAATTTTAGTTACAAATTTTGCTACTCATGTCATGAATCATGATGGTGATGTTGGAACTTTGAGAACTGATGGTGGGTTTGAAGAATCCGTCATTATCTATCTAATTAATAGCCTCTTTTACTATGTCTTGATATAGATCAATTTTGAGGTTTAAACGTAGATGTTACCTTTAATTTAGATAGTGAATAAATTTGTAAGGTACAAGTGTTCACTCGACATTAGTGTCCGAGTGTCAGACTCGACCATTTTGTATAATGTGATGAAGTATTCAAATGAAGTATCATAATTTCTATTTAGTAAAAAACTATTAATTAGAGAATCGTCATAATTAGATAGCATAGCCTTTGTGTGAATTAGGAACAAGAGAGCATGGAACTCGGAAAAAACTTGGTTAACCCACCGGGTAGATTACCCACCCCATAATATAAGGTTGAGGTAATTATGATAGTGGAATCCAACTAGACTTAAATACTAATATTTTAACGTCTATTAGTAGCGGGTAGTCTACCCGGTAGGTTACTCAAGCAATGTCCCATAGAACTCAATTGTGGTGGTGAAATGGTTGTGGCATACTAGTATAATTTAAATGATATTATTTGCATACTATCTCGCCTATGGTATGATATTACCAAAGTACTATAATTAATTGAGGGAGAGCACAATAGGTATGGGGGATGTTATTTCCTTCTCATCGGATCTCTTTTACCATAGGTGCTACAGATGGTCCGATGGATCTATGTTCAAGTCGTCATTTTTGTATACAATGTCATAGATAGTTATACACCTTAGTTTAGTTGTTAAGAATTCTAAATAATTACCATCAAACTCTTTATAACAACCATTAAAGTTGCTCTAAGTACACCCTGGTTATCTTTTGCTTCTTGTTCTTTCGTCGAGCTAGAATTGAGCAATGAGTTAAAAAGCATATATGGTATATCTGGATGAATAATGTAGTTTTGGTGATGGAGAACAGGAGAAGGATCACATGCGACACGTGAGTGCTGTTTTGTTTTTTTATAGCTAGAATAAAAAAGAAAAGAAGAGAGAAGGAAACAGAAGGCAAGGAAAGTGGGGGTAGGGTGGGGAGGGGCACACGAGGGCCACATGGACAAAGAAAGTGGGACCTCAGAAAAATCATCGTGTTCACCACATCGTTGAGATGACATGGTTTATTCACATGCAAACTTGAAACTCCCTCTATTTCTGCCTTTGTGTTTTTGTCAGTTACTCCCTCCGTTCTTATTAGTTTATTTATATTTTTTTGGGATATTTCTTATTTCATCCGTCTCAAAATAAAGTTCTCATTTAGATTTTGGATGTTCCAAAATATAGTTTTTATTTTCATATTTAATTCTTCATTTTTTCGTAATTTGTCTAGAAAAACCGTGTCCCATCATTTATTTGATCTTGAATTTTTTTTCCTTTGTTTATTCAACTTAAATGTTTCAATTAATGTTCTTTCACCAATTATTCTCTATTCTTTCTCCTAAAATCATCTTTTTCCATACAACATTTATTTGAATATACAAAAAATCTTTATTATCCCTCCTAGATTCTAGTTGCATATATTATCGTTAAAAAAAAAAGGAAATGAGAACTATATTTTAGACGGAGAGAGTATTAATTTACTCATTTCTTTTATTTCAATTTTTAGAATGAGAACATTAATTTTTCATCACACATATAATCAATTTTAATATAAAATTATAGTTTTTTTTTTATTTTATGTTCCACAATATTATTTTTTCTAAAATTTTATGTAAAAGAAAAGAATAAATTAATAAAAATCAGATAAAGTAGATTGTTTCTTTTTATTCATTCATTTCAAAAATTTTTTTTTTTTTTTCCTTTTTCGACTTTTGTTTTGTTTCAGTATCTCTTCTTTTTATTTGGCTTTCTAGTGGTAGTGGAAGCGTGGAAAGAGAAAATTGAGGCAGGTAAAGAAAGAGAAAGTGGCAAAAAAGGGGACGTTACTTTGTTTGTGGGCCCCAGCTGTGGCTTTGGATCTTAACAAATTTGTACTACTCTAATAAGTTGGCTACTTGGCTTCTGTCTTGTGCTCTTCTTCCTGCTTCCTGGTCCCTCAACCTGACCTGGAGGTCTGTTACATGTTGCATGTTACATGTTAGTTGCTATAAGTTGTTATATTCATTTTTTATCGTATGTGAAGAAAAATAAAAACTCATGCATTATTGAAGAAGCTTTTTTTTTTATAACTTGTGCTGTCTGTGTCTACTACACAATTTCTTTTTCTTTCCTGGTCCCTTCCTTCGTCACCATTTCGATCTTTTTCTTTAGATTGGTCCCCGACTTCCTAACTTTCTATAGTGGAGTGTGAAGACTATTCGTGAGCTACGGCCTGATAAGGCATGTTGGCCAAAATTTGGTTAATATCTGGAATGACTTGCGAGTAACTTATGACTCATCTCATTACTTGGCTCTAAAGTAGATGAGAAACTTGGAATTCTTTATGCTTCACCCGTTTCTTTTTAAATGTAACTAATACTTTTTCCAAGATTTTTAGGTAGAATTTCTTTAGGATTGATAAACAAAAATGAGGGAAATTAATGAGCTTAATCAAACACCACTACCACCTAATGCCACCACCACCTAATCCACAACTAGCGAGACACCGCCACCACCATCAAGGCACCACCAACACCACTAGCACCGTCGAAATGCAAACGCCTACCACCACCATCTAAATTCTACCAACACTATTGAAATCCACCACCAAACCCCCAACTTCACCACTAACACCACCAATATCTACCAAATAACCGCAAATTCACCACTAGTACCATCGAAATCCGCCACCAAACCCCAAATTCACAACTTACACCACCAAAATACACCAAATAGCCCTAAAAACATCACCACAAGTCGCAAACCACAACCCTAGCCATCGAAGTTCAAAACCCCAAATCAACCGGAAAAAGAGAAGAAGAGATGTGATGGTGAAGAGACCAAAGAGAGGGAGATGAAGAAATGATATTTGTTCGTGGTGGCGTTGGTCGTTGAGAAGATGGAATTAGTGGTGGTTGGGAGGAGATCTTGTTGAGACGGTGAAATTTGGGAAGAGAAGATGAAGAAATGATATTTGTTCGTGGTGGCGTTGGTCGTTGAGAAGATGGAATTAGTGGTGGTTGGGAGGAGATCTTGTTGAGACGGTGAAATTTGGGAAGAGATCGAATTGGTGGTTGCGAGGCTCGTGGCGGTGGTTAGGTTGATAAGGGTGGAGGAGGTGGTGGTTGATGGTGGAAGTTAGTATTGGAAATTATTAGATGCAAAATAGTGGTCGTTGAAGATGATATAGAGGGTGGGGTAGATGGTAGAAAAAGAGAGAGAGAATGTGTGATAGATGGAAGAGGTTAATGTAATAAAGGTTAGATTAATTTTGTTAATAATCAATTAGGGTATATAATATGAGGTTCTAACTTTTAATGAGGGACATGTTAATAATTTCATGTCGACATACCATATCATAAATGGAAAGAAAGAATTTGTTGTATTTAATTTGAAACTAACAAAACTAAAAATTATTGCATTTAAGGAAATGGAGGAAGTACTTTCTTTTGAAGTTATTATAAGTTTCCAAAACACATATATGTTGCTGTATTATATTGTCCATTTCGATTTACTTGTAAAGGAGGGAGGCGCAATAATTTAGGTGAGGGGAGAGAGGGAGAGGGAGGGAGGGAGGGAGGGAGGGAGAGAGAGAGAGAGAGAGAGAGAGAGAGAGAGAGAGAGAGAGAGATGGATCGAGATCTAATGAGGAGAGAGATCGAGAAAATATCTAATAAAGATGGTGTTGTAAGTAAATTGAAACAACTCAATAAAGTAAGTGATGCAAGTAAATAAGAATAGAGTAAGTACTCTCTCCATATTTTTGAAATTCTCCTAAGTTATTTCCTAAAATTACTCAATCTCTTGAAATTCTCCTAAGTTATTTCCTAAAATTACTCAATCTCGTTGTTTGACTTAATACTTGTGGCTTACCATTTTGCTCCACCACATCCTCTTTTTCTAGGCACGTAGTTTTAGATGATTAGTTATTTGATCATCAATTGTTATTTTATTGAAAAAATAGATGTGATAGGAGTTAGTAGGTATTAAAAATAATATTAATTTATTTGATAGAGAGAGTGCAAGGGCCAACAATTGGAGTTAGTAGGTAGTATGAGTGACATTATTTTATTTGGAGAAGATAGAATGTGGGCCAATGGTTAAAAGGTTAAAAGATTAAAATTATAATGGGTAATATCCAAAAATAGAAGTGATAGATGGAAAAAGAAAGTGTAAAAAATATTATGGGACGGAGGGAGTAATTTTTAATTTTTTTTTACTTATGGATAATTAAAGATATTAATATTGAAAGTTATAATTGGTATATGCTTCAAATCCTCTTAGTAAAACTATTAAAAAAAAGGAAAAATTATTCCAATGTTAAATGAAGCTAGTTTTATATTCTTCCTTTTATGGATACAAAACTAGTATGGTAGCAATTATTCAGATATTTATAATCAGCCAACTTGCTAGCCCATGGCCTTCCTTCCACTTTTCATAAGAGGATTGTTAAACATCGCCCCACAATTACTTAAAATCGCCCGAGACTATTTTATTGGACTGTTTTACCCTCTTTTTTTTTAACCACCCACCACCACCTCCCCCATCACCTCCCACTACCCGCCATCACCTCCGTCCTTCTGCCACCCGCCACCTCCATCTGATCTTCTTAGTATGCAAACTGGAGTTATATTCTACAAGCAACATCTGATCTTCTGAGTACCCACCACACAATCGACCAAGGCAAGAGCAAAAATGGTACAATGAGCCGCAGATGAACCGAGTTTAGCTGGTTGTAAACATGCCGCAGATGATCTTCTGAGTACCCATCACCTCCGTCCTTCTGCCACCCGCCACCAACCTAGCGTCGAAATTTTTTTTGAACCATGGGGGCAAACGTCTCGCCGAGACGATCACCCCATGGCCCGAACGTCTAGGCCCGACGTTCGGGCTATGGGGCGATCGTCTCGCCTGGACGTTCCACCCATGGCCCGAACGTCCAGATCCGACGTTCGGGCCATGGGGCGAACGTCCAGGCGAGACGTTCACCCCCATGGTTAAAAAAATAATTCGAGATTTACCTGGCCATGGTTGGCGATGGTGGTGAGAGAAAGGTGCCGGCAGGAGAAAGAAAGGTCGACGAAGAAGGGAGAAGGCCGGCGAAGGAGAGAGAAAGGCCGTGAAGGTGAGAGAAAGGCCGCTAAGGAGAAAGAAAGGTCGTGAAGGAGAAAGAAAGGTTGACGAAGGTGAGAGAAGGCCGCGAAGGAGAGAGAAGGCCGACGAAAGTGAGAGGAGGCCGGCGAAGGAGAGAGAAAGGTTGCTGGTGGGGGATGACAGGAGGTGAGGGTGGTGGTGCTGGATCTGAAATTTGAGGTGAAAAGGTTACCAATGTAATTTTAATTGTTTTGTGGGCGATTTTAAGTAATTGTGGGGGCGAGGATTAGAAGTTCAGTTTTCATAAGTGGAATTTCCATTGGATATGGTAATTAAAAATCCCCCAAACTGATGATCTTCCTATGACAAATTTGTCATAACAGCTTAGGGATCAGGCAAATCTTAGCCACAAGACACATAATCCCCATCAACGAATGTGGGCTTTGTAATGTCGAGGAAGAATCACTAAACCACCTTTGCACATTGCGAGGGTCTCTTTCCTCTGTGGTGCTTCCCAAAATTTTAAAAATGGTTCCCCCACAATCCCTGCTCCTAGTGTTGAACAACCTTTCTTCTTTAAGAAAAAAAACCATGTGTCCTCACAAAATACATTTTCTTACTGTGGAGTATTTGGAAAGAACGAAACGATGTTATTTTCAATAATGCGAAGCTCAATGTTCATCGAATCCTACACAAAGCAAACTTCCTTTTCAACGAATGGACTTTTAGAGAAACAATGGACAATTGTTTCTCTATCAGGTCCCCGATTTCGTTTTCTTCTCCATACATTTCATCCTCTAATCCACGCCATCCCAACTCCATCCTTGTGGCATGGGAGCCACCTCCAACCTCCTCCATCAAACTCAACTTCGACAGGTCGCTTCGCGGTAATTTAGCAGCAGTATGGATTATCCTCCGAGATTCATCAAGAGACCTAGTCACAACCTCTGCCCTCAACCTCGGGTGCACCCCAGTTTTCCTAGCAGAGGCTACGACCTTACATTATGGTATCACTCTAGCCCTATAACAGCAAGTTCACCACATCCTCATTGAAGGTGCCAATCTCATGGTCGTCAATTTCGTCAAAGACCATTGGGATCCTCCTTGGCAGATTGCGTACATCATTCGGGACTTTAGCACTACTTCAACATTTCTCCTCATGGGATATTCGCCACATATTTCGAGAGGCAAATAGAGTAGCAAATTGGGTCGCTAATGTAGGTCATCTAGTAGATTCTCAGTTTTATATAGATGATTGTACGCATCCTACACTTCATAATATCCTTGTAACAGATAAGGTAGGAGCTCCCCTCATGCGAAGCGTCTCCTAACCTTCCTTTTCCTTACTCTTTTTTTTAAAAAAATAAATTATTCTGGTGTTTATATTCTAAGAAAATGAAGTATAATAAGTATTTAAAAACAAATTAAATATATTTAAGTGTGCCCTTATATTTTGGTCCAGCACCTTAACTCATAAGCCTTGGTTAAAGTTCCCTCTTTTACCAAGACTAACCCTCTTTTCTAGAGAGCCTTGACACTCTCCATTACCAATGAAAAAAAAATGTTCAATTCACTAATCTTATCGCATAAGCCGCTAGATTTGAAAGGAGAAAAAGTATCCCTTATCAAGAGAAATAGAGAATCATTGTCCAAATAAGAGAAATAAGTGATTTTATCACACAATTAGGACTTTAGGACTTAGGAGTACATATTTAAAATAAATCCTCTAAAATGTTTGTGTTTTCACGTAATTTAATGCGCTTCTTTAATCATTAATATCTTTAGTTGTATATATGTAAAAAAATATTAAAAAGTTATAATTTAATAATATGTATTGAGACGAATATAACAAGATCCCACTTAACTATATTTATTTTTTATATAAAGACGATAAATTATAGTTAAAACTAGATGAGTATATTATTTTACCTAATATTTTATTTAAAAATAGAACGGATGATATATCAAATTCTATTCCCTAAAAAAACCAATCTCTGAAGTCTGAAGTAGTCCAATATGCATGAGGCAGTACGAAAGTAGGAATGCAATAAAATTAATGGGCCCCACGCTTTTGCCCCACAGCGGCCCACATATATCTCTAATTATACCATGAAGAATTTGCAGAGGGCAATATACGGAGTATGAGCCTCTGAGACAATGCGTTAATAATTTATTTCTCCACTTCATAACAATTTATTATGTTCCATAATGCATCAACCTGGGTCGATAAGATTAATGAACCCGAGTTCACCTGACAAATTGATTCATCGTTCTGGTAGATCACATTTTCAGGTTGTTCCAGTTTCAGTTTAATGCAGGAAGTGTTTGGATATCAATAGTCAAGTGACACTTTTCTTAAAGTATTTTACTTTATGTAATTCACATATAATTAACAAATAGAACATGTATCGTACAAAATTTCATTCATTTCCAATGACTTTAAGTATATACTCCCTCCGTCCCAAATTATTTGCTACATTTGCTTTATCACAAAGATCAAGAAGGGAGTGGGGACCATTGCCATAACAAGAATTAACAAAAAAGCAAATAGGTAAATTGTGGGACCTATGTACTATATATGGAAATATTTACAAAAATCAAGGAGGGAGTGATGACAAATTTGTAATAAAGTGTGGGACCTATGTACTATATATGACAATAGTTGCAAATGTAGCAGATAAATTGGGACACACCTAAATGGCAAAATGTAGCAAATAAATTGGGACGGAGGGAGTATATTGTTTGGACCCATTAAACCCAGTCCAGAGTCCTACGCCAGCTCGCATAGCCACGCAAGCATTGTGGGTCCCACCTACCTTGGCATAGCTGTCAGTCTCTTCAAGGGCCCACAAAGAACATTTCCAGAAAAGGCTACTTCAACAATCCCTAGGAGGTCCATCCTATCAAAAGGTGTCTTCCTATAAATTCCCACTGCTATAAATACCCCTTGTCCCATCAAGGTAAAGATACTAGTAGAATAAATGCTATTTGCTGCGGTTAAAAGTGGCCTATTGCTGCGATTTTCGGCGCGCAGCAATTAAGAGCGCAGCAATAGGTATTAATTATATTGTTGCGGTTTTAAACCGCAGCAATATCGACTAATATTGCTGTGGTTTTTATGCCAGAAATCGCAGCAATATTATTATTTATTATCTGATTGACACGTAATATTGCTGCGGTTTCTGGCCCTAAACCGCAGCAATAGGCGCCAAGCAGGTAAATTTTTTTTTTTTTTTAAAATTTTTCAAGGCCTAAATTTTTTGTGGTTAAAGTAACATTATTATAATAGGTTATATTAGTTACAACAATGTTATAAACACCCAATATAAAGAGAAACTAAAAGGCAGAAAATATATTAAAAAATCACTGTAATGAAAATATAATTACAAAATTAAACAAAAAAACAGAAAATATATTACAAACAAAAATCTGAAAATCGAAAAAAATAAATAAAAACATCACCACTGATAATTTCATTACAGTAGAGGAAGAGAAAAAAGAAAAGAAATTCAGATCTAAAAACGAAAAAAGAAACAAACAAGATCGTGTCAATGACAATCTGGAATTCAGATCGACGAACATCACCACTGGAATTCAGATCAAGAAATAAAAACATCACCACTGAAATTTCATTACAGTAGAGGAGGAGAAGACAAAAAGAAATTCAGATCTAAAAACGAAAAAAAAACAAACAAGATCGCGTCGAGGACAATCTGGAATTCAGATCGACCAACATCACCACTGGAATTCAGATCAAATAATAAAAACATGACCACTGAAATTCAGATCGACAAACAATCTGGATCGAACGGCTTCATGGCGTCGCTCCGTTCGAAGGTGGACGACGAAGATCTATCGCCCCGTTCGAAGGTGGACGACGAAGATCTATCGCCCCGTTCGAAGGTGGATGACGAAGATCTATCGCTCCGTTCGAAGGTGGACGACGAAGATCTATCGCTCCGTTCGAAGGTGGACGACGAAGATCGCTCCGTTCACGCGTGGACTCGTTTTGTTTATGCACGATTCGCCGGTGATTGCATTGATAGAGATGAGAAAGATGAGAGGTTGAGAGAGAACGTGCCGCCGGTGGACGTTGAGAGAGATGAGAGGTTGAGAGAAAAGAGACGTTGAGAGAGATGAGAGAGGTTAAGGTTGAGAGAAGGAAAGAAACGGCTGGTGAGGATTGAGAGAATGAGAGGGGGGAAAACCCTAACGCGGCTTTATATTTTTTTTTAATTATTGCTGCGGTTTTTACCAAGAACCGCAGCAATATATTAAAATATTATTTTTTAATATTATTTTAATATATTGCTGCGGTTCTTGACAAAAACCGCAGCAATATATTTGGTTAAATAGTCAATTTTTTTTCAAAAAAATTTCGGTAGATACTATATTGCTGCGATTTTAAGAAGGAACCGCAACAATATCTTTATTTCATATTTTATATTTATTTTTACGTGATATATTGCTGCGTATGGTAAAACCGCAGCAATATCACCGCAACAAATAACATTTATTCTACTAGTGAGGTATTGAATTCTTACCTAACTAACCAGAGCTTCTCACTCTAGACTCTCTCTCTACCTCAATCATCAACTGACTTGAGCGTCAAGGGGCGATCCCGGAACAACCCCTGGGGTAGTTTTACGTGTTTTGCAGGACTCCGGTGAACAGGTAACCAGCTCAGCTTGGATTAAAGACCTGCTCAGCATTGACCATTAACCTTAATTTCTAGACAGAAATAGTTTGGCGCCGTCTGTGGGGACAGTACAAAAAGTTACTTCACCACCACTCAGCAAGATTCACGTGCTACTCAGCATAACCCAATTCTCATTGTCAATTCAGCAATGGCACCAACATAAAACACTCGTGCCAAACCCTCTACCCATAGGAGGTCAGCGGCCGAACCCTCTCTGCTGCTCGCCGATCTCCCACGGTTCAAACTATGGACCCTAACCAGGAGCTGTCTCAAGGGAAACGGTTATCCCCTCTCGGGAGATACAACGCGCTGACCCCCAACCGCTGTTCGCCACTGACATAACACTCATAGCCGCTCAGTTGCAGCAGAGCCTCATGGAGATGCTGACCACCCTCCAGCAGGGACAAATCCCAAATCACCTCGGCAATGCTCAGCCTCGGGACCACGGCCTGGGCTGCTCCTAGAGGGAAGAGCACGACCCTCGTCAGCTCGCGGACAGCCTAACCGGCAAAGGTCTGAAACCAAAGAGCCCAGTTGGTCTCAGAGGGAGCAATCTAAGCAGGATGAGCGCCCTCCACTTAGGGAGAGGTCAGCTCGTCGCGGTTCAGCCCTCCGAAGAGAGGAAACTCACGTTTCTAAGTCGCCGAGGGGGGACCCCAGACGCAAGCCGGAGGATGCCAAGCATTTCCTCAACGAGAAACACCGCAGTTAGGGGTATGATGCTCGCCAGCTCCTAGACCAAAAAGCAGCTCAGCGGGAGGGGAAGGTGACTCGGCATACTCTAAACCTATGTGATTAGGCAATGGCAGCCTAAAGTTTATGACCCCGTTCATCCGGAAGATCGTAGAGACCCCCACCCAAGGAAAAATCAAAACACCCCAGATCGAACAATTTGCGGGCCTAACCGACCCGGAGGATCATATGGCCACTTACAAGGCCCAAATGAGCGTGCAGACCAGCTGTGAGGCCACGTGGTGCCGATTCTTCACCACTACACTGAAGGGACTCACGCGGAACTGGTTTCAAGAGCTACCTGCCGGAATCATCACCGATTTCGCGGTACTCGAAGATATGTTTACCCATCAGTTCGTGGCCAGGAAGAGGCAAAAGAAAACGAACCTTCATCTTATGGGGGTCAAACAAGAAAAGAATGAGAGTCTAGCCGACTACATAAAGATATTTAATGAAGAATCCCTGAAGGTGTCTGATCTGCGGGATGCAGTAGCCTTTGCCGCCCTCATGTTTGGGCTACAGCCCGGTCGACTCCGATGGACATTGGCCGAGAGCGAAGTCAAAACCTTTTTCGAAGCTATAACCAAAGCTGAGAGGTTTATTCAAGCGACAAACATTTGCCGCCACTCGGACGATGGGGGCAAAAAGAGAAAAGAAGAGGGCAGCCATAGGGATCAACCCAAGCAACAGAATACGGGTGGCCGGTCAGACCGTTTTACCGATCACGGAAACCACCCCCGTTTCAATAAGAATAGGCGAGATATTTACTTGGACATCAAGAACAAGTCCATGCTTCCCCATCCTCTCCCCATCCGGACGTCCGCCTACCGGAGGGACAAAAGCCAGTGGTGTGAGTACCACCGAGAATTTGGTCACACCACAAAAGTCTGCTGAGAGCTGAAGAAGGGATTGGATAACTTGGCCGACCAGGGTAAGCTAAATGGCTACCTTAAACATACAAGCGAAGAAAAGGGGAAGCAGAATTAAGGTCGGTCAGTCCAATAGCGGAGACACTGAGGGATTCATTGGAGTCATTGCAGGTGGCTTCGCCTCAGGAGGCCTAACCAGCCGAGCCAGAAAAGCTCACCTCCAAAACCTCAAACACCAAGTGCTGGATGTCAGCAAAACCGGTCGGACTGCCCGATCATGACTTTCGGGGAGTCCAGCCGGTCGGTAAGCATACCTCACGATGACCCCCTGGTCATCGAACTCAAAGTGGCCAACTCCAGGGTGAAGCGCATGCTGGTCGATAGCGGGTCGTCAGCCGACATAATCACGCTGGAGTGTCTTAAAAAGCTGAAGTACAGTGAAAAGGATGTCACACCCCTCGATCAGCCACTCATAGGCTTCGGGGGAAACTCCGTACATCCGGTCGACTCAATAAAGCTCCCCACTCGGATGGGCGAAAAAGACAAAGGAAGAAGCCTACCAATTGACTTCCTGGTGGTCGACATCCCCTTGCGATATAACATAAAAATGGGGCGACCTACCTTGAACAAAACAAAGGCTGCCATCTCCACCTACCAGCTCCTCATGAAGTTTGAAACATATGATGGAAAGGTCGGGAAGATACAAGGTGATCAGCAAGCTGGAAGACAATGCTATGTGAATAACCTGAAGAATAGAACTGATATCGACGTCCAAAAGGGCTCGAAGAAGAGGAAAAGAGAAGAGGGCACATCAAAAGGCCTTGGGGTATACATCAGTGGGAACCCCAAACAATACGAACGACCTCGGCAAGCTGAGGAGGATGAAGAAGTCGTGATCGGGGGGGAACCCGGTCGGACCGTAAGGATAGGCAAGGCCCTCGATCCTCAAACGAGAGCACGAGTTGAGGAGGTGCTTAGAGAATATCAAGATGTGTTCGCCTACGAAGCTTCCGAAATGTTTGGCCTTGACCCTAAAATTATGTGCCATAAGCTGAACATCAAGGAAGGGTTCAAGCCGGTCAAGCAAAAGTTGAGGCACCAAGGCCCAGAGAGGTGCAAAGCAGCGGCGATCGAAGTCAAGAAGCTCCTTGAAGCAAGGTTCATAGAGGAATGCCAATACTCAGAATGGCTGGCCAATGTGGTGCTGGTCAAGAAACCGAGTGGGGCTTGGCGCACGTGCATGGATTTCACAGACCTGAACAAGGCCTGTCCAAAAGACAACCACCCTCTCCCCAAAATTGATAGGCTAGTAGATTCTACGGCCCGGCCACGCCCTCCTTAGCTTCATGGACGCCAATGCAGGGTACCATCAGATATCGATGGCAGAACATGACCGAGTACATACCGCTTTCACCACCCCTCAAGGGGTTTATTGTTACAAGATGATGCCGTTCGGGTTGAAAAATGCAAGAGCCATTTACCAGCAAACGGTTAATAAAATCTTCAGTGATCAGTTGGGTCGGAACATCGAAGTATATGTTGACAACATGATAGTCAAAAGCAAGGCCCACTCTAATTACCCATCTGACCTCGAGGAGACGCTGAGCACGTTAAGGAAGTACCGCATGATGCTCAACCCAAAAAAATGCGTATTCGGGGTAAAAAGGGGAAAGTGCCTTGGCTTTCTGGTGGATGAGAGAGGCATCGAAGCCAACCCCGATAAAATCAAGGCCGTGCTAGAAATGAAATCACCTCGGAACGTTCGAGAAGTGCAACGCCTCACCGGCTGCCTAGCTGCACTCGGACGTTTCCCGTCCCGGTCGACCGACAAGAGCTTGTTCTTCTTCAAGGCTCTTAAAAGAAAAGAGTTCGCATGGGACGAAAAAGCCCAACAGGCCTTCGCCTCCCTCAAGCAACACCTCTCAACTCTTCCGAAACTTATGTCCCCCTTGGCAGGGGAAACACTGTTTATATACTTGGCAGTTTCAGAGTATGCGCTCAGTGCAGTACTGGTGGCTAAAAGAGAAGGAGCGCAACACCCAATCTATTTCATTAGCCATGCCTTCCGAGGGGTAGAAGCAAAATACAGCGAAGTGGAGAGGATGGTCTTCGCCCTCGTCATGGCTAGTCGAAAACTCAAGCCCTATTTTCAGGCACGTCAGATTAAAGTCCTCACCGGACAACCCCTCCATAAAGTCATCGAGAGCAGAAACCACTCCAGTCGGATGACAGACTCGGCAGATCAACTCGCTGACTTCGGTTTGGAATATGAGCCTTGACGGGCAATAAAAGCCCAAGCCTTGGCTAATTTCATAACGGAATGCATAACTCGACCCCCGGTCGGCGAAAAAGAGGAGTGAGAATTGTTTGTGGATGGTTCCTCCACCAAATCAGGGTGCGGATCAGGGCTGGTGCTCAAACCCCCAGTCGGGTAAAAGATGGAGTACGCTATCAAGTTTGAGTTCCTTGGGTCTAATAATGAAGCTGAGTATGAGGCTCTCATCTTGGGGCTCCAGCTCTGCATTTTGGCTGGGGCTACAACCGTTGAAGCCCGATCCGACTCACAGCTCATAATGGGTCAGGTCTCAGGCGAGTACGAAGCCGAGGAAGACAACATGCGAATGTATGTGGCCAAAACCCAAGAGTTCGTCAAAAAGCTTACTCACTTTAACATCAGCCACATACCCCGGTCGAAAAACCAACAAGCTGACGCACTAGCCCGCATGGCCAACTCAGCAGAGGGGTCGACCCATCGGGCAATAATATTGGGAGGTGCTCCACCAGTCTAGCATAAACGCAAAAGAGCAATTGTCCCTGGATCGGACATCTACCTGGATGGATGAGCTGGTCAGATATTTGAGGGATGGGGTGCTCCCAGAGGATACCAAGGAAGCCGAGAGAATCAAGCACAGAGCAGGACGGTTCCTATGGCATGATAAGCACCTTACAGAAAATCATACACTCATCCACTCCTGAAGTGTGTGACTCCGGTAGAGGGAAATTACATCCTACGCGAGATACACCAAGGGGCTTGTGGTAGTCATTAGGGTGGACGAACAATAGTTGGAAAAGCTCTAAGGGTGAGATATTACTGGCCCACCCTCAAGGAAGATGCCCAAGAATTGGTGAAGAGGTTCCCTTCCTGCCAGATCCACTCGGACATCCCGAGATCTCCAGCCACTCCCCTCCCTTCAATACAAGCAGTCCTTCCATTTGATAAGTGGGGCATGGACCTACTCGGTCCCTTTCGCTTAGCCTCTGGTCAGCGCAAGTTCCTAATAGTGGCCATAGACTATTTTACCAAGTGGACAGAGGCCGAGCCACTTGCTACTATCACCGATCGGTAGGTACAAGCATTCATCTGGAAGAACATCATCACCAGATTTGGGGTGCCCAGAGCCCTAGTGTCAGACAATGGTTGGCAATTCAACAGCGGACCTACTCGAGAATACTGCGCCCGCTTCGGCATACGAACCAGGTTCTCGGTAGTCTCCCGGCCGCAAACCAATGGCCAAGCTAAATCAGCCAACAAGATAGTGCTCAAAGGGATCAAGAAATCCTTGGGCGCAACAAAAGGGGCTTGGGTGGATGATTTGACCGGGATGCTCTGGTCAGCAAGAACAACCACCAAAGAGGCTACTGGTTGCTCCCCGTTTGGCCTGGTGTATGACAATGAAGCAGTCCTCCCAGTAGAGGTCGGCATTCCCTCACCGTGAATAACTTTTGATGACTTCGAGAAAAATGAGGAAGAAAAACCTATCAACTTGGACCTACTACCAGAAATGAGGGGCAACACTTTATTATGATCAATTTGCTACAAGAAAAGAGTAACTCGGCAATTCAAACGCCGAGTAAAAACTAGGCCCATCAAACTCGGCGATTGGGTAGTGAGGAAGGTCGAAGCAACATGACTCTCACATCTCAAAGGAAAGTTAGGAGCAAATTGGGACGACCCATACAAAGTCACCAAGGTCATCAAGCCCGACACATTCCGACTGGAGAATCCCGAAGGAGTTCCACTTGCTCGACCATGGAACGCAGACAACCTCAAAAAATTCTATGTCTAGTGTCTGTCAATTGCAATCGGGGCATATATTGTATGACTGGCAGTGTACATGGCATGTAAGTACTCGGACAAATTTTAATGTCATATATATGAATGACTTTACCAGTCAGCCAAGAGTTAACAAGTCAAATGTGTTTGTATATGTTTCAAAACATGACTTAACCAGTCCGGCAAAATAAAACAAAAACTTGTCCAGATGATACCTCAGAGTTGGTCGAACAACATGATAGATTGCAAATAACAAACACTGACATAAGGCAACAAAAATACTTTTCATTTCATCATTAAGAGTTGATTACAAAACAGGGCCTTGTACTACCAAAAGCTAGCCAAAACAAAAACTAAGTACAGAAAGAAGAATCTAAGCAGCAGGGTGGTCGGCCTGTTCGTTACTACTCCCAGTAAGCTCCTCGGACCTCGCCACCTCGGGTTGCGGATCCCCCTCCTCGACCTCATCTGACTCGTCCTCCGAAAGAGCAATGTTGAGCTCGGCAAGGAGGGATTGATCTTCAGCATCAGCCAAGACCTTATAGCTTGCCATTGCTTCATCCCAGGAAAAGGATGGATGGGACTTGGCCAGCGCCGTCTTCATCCTCTTTAAAGCGTCGTCCTCCCCCATCTTTTGGGCGGCCGAGCGGACCTGGTTGGTAAAGACTTTGAAGGCCTTGGACTCTCTCCAAGAAGCAAACCATTTAGCCTCCGTCTTCGGAAGCTTTTCCACCTCAGCCAGCCGAGCCACTAGCTCAGCAATCTTCTTCTGGGCCTCCTCGGCCTGCACTTCGGCCCCCAACTTGGCCAGCACCGCCTCCTCCTTAGAAGCAATGAGGGCGGCCTTCTCAACTTTCCAAGCATCCCGCTCGGCCTCAAAATCCTCCTGGCCTCGCTTGATGCAGCGCTCAATGTTAGCTTGGTTGGCCTCGGCTATTCTTTTACCCTCCTGAGCCGCATGCAGTTCAGAGAAGTGTTTTCTTCCCCTTCCTAGAGAGGTCGTCCACCTCCTCGGCCAGATGAACCCTGTTCTTGGCCACGTTGGCCAACCGAGCAGAAAACTGAAAAGCAGAAAGAGGGGCATATATTTTTAAGGAACAAGTTACAAAAAATAAGTTCAAAAAGAAAAACAACGGCTTACCTTGACCCAGCAGCGGAACAAGTCATCGGTCTCCTGACCCCCGCTCGTACTACTGATATAATTGGTCGGCAGGGCTGAACAGGTAGTCCACTGCATTGGTCAAACGGGTGTCCAACCTGTGGGAATCCAGCTCGGAGAAGGGTTTCGCTAAAGCCAAACTAACCTCCTCTAGGTCATTAGTCGGTTCGCGAGGAGGAGAGGCTGGAGTGTATTGCGGACTCCCTATCGGCCGAAAGTCGGACGAGTGAATAGAGATGGCGGCCTCCTCAGACGGGTTAGCGTGCCCCTCAGCTCGCGGGATGTTCACTTCTACAGATTTGGTCCTTTTTTCCCGTTCGGCCTAGGCTTTGGCGACCGCCTTTTCCGTTTGAGCAACTTTCTCGGCCGCCCTCTGTTTCTCTTCTTTGAAGCCTTGGGCTTCTAAGGGTCCTGAAATGTCTCGCAAAGGTTAGTTGGGCGTCAGAGTCACCAAGCGAAATTACCAAGTTTAAAGCTAACCTTTTGGTGGAGGGGGGACACCCAAAGACTTCTCCTTCAGTTCGTCTCTCAGCCGAGCGGCTCTCATGGCAGCATTGTTCAATTTGTCGGCCATCTCCGGATCTGATTCGAGCAGAAAGGCTAAGGAAGAAGCTGCGAGAAAAATAAGCGTTAGCTTCATAAAAAGCACAAGATAAAAAGAAGCAAGCAACCCCCTCGGCCAATTACCCTTGGGGAATGTGCGACTCAGGCCCACTGTCGACAGGAGGTGTTCGTTCTTAAATAAGCGGCAGCTCGGTAGCCAATTGCTGGCTACATAAATCTCTCCCCCTTGAAATAACTTGGATTCAGTCTGCATGTAGCAACCAGCAACTGCCTCCTCATCAGATAGCTCCGGAACCCTAAAATTCAACTCGAAGTTAGGTTCCACCTCCGGTCGGACGGTAGGAACCCCCCAATCACCTCCAAAAAAGACGAAGGTGAATTCCCTTCTGAAGCCTTTCTGCGAAGAGGGAAAGTCAAGCACCGCCTTATACCCTTGGCGGATTTGGAAGTACCACCAACCTGGGCCATTCTCACCCGTCATCATCTCAACCAACTTGAACATATGCCTCCACAAGGTGAGAGTTGGTCGGACGCTCAACATGGCGCAGATTGTCTGAACCGTTATAATGCCTCCCCATGAGTTCGGATATATCTGGCTGATGGTGAGATTGTAGGCGTTGAGCAGGCGTTCACAAATTGAGTTAAAGGGAAGCGAAGCCCCATCTCCATCGACTTATAGTAAACTGCAGTACAACCTGGATGGGGGGTCAACACAGTGTGAAACGCCTCCGATCGGACCAGCATATAGGGATCCCTTATTTGGAAGCAGGTAGCTTGCCCCCTCGGATCATCATGGAAAGCTTTCATCAAAGAGGGAAAAGGAAACTTAGAACCTGGACCCCCCTTCGGATCCAGGTCAGGATACTTCGGTCGGCCGGAAGTCGACGTCTCCTCTTCATCGCCCGACATGGTAATCCTCACTACACCATCAACAACATACTTGTCTAAATAACTCCTAGATGAAGGAAAGGCAAGGGACACTTCCTAAGGGAAGGGAATAGCGCCCTCGGCCTCTTCTTCCACTAACGATGAGGGGCTCGAAAGTAGAACCGCGTCGGGAACGACCGAGGGGTCCGGGCAGCTTATTAAGGTAGAGACACCACGGTTTTTCCCATCCCCCTCACCTCCTAGGACAATTTGTAAGGAGGCGAGGTCGAGGTGTCACCGACTCGGACGAGTCTCCTATTATTTATGGACAAGGGAGTCGGCCGAGGTTATTGAAAAAAAAAAACGAAAAAAACTAAAAGAACAAGAGTGTACCTGGTCGGACGATTGGAACCGGAGAAATCGCTGGAAAAGGTAGAGAGAGGCGAGAGCTTTTAGAGAGAAAAAGGAGATGTAAACTTGAGAAATGAGCAAATGATACCTTTTCTCTCCTCTCCATACATATATTCGGCGCACCTCACGCGTCCGTTCATGGGCCTGCCAAACGGTCCAAATGGCGTCGTGTGTCTCGTCAAGGCTGCCCCTGGAAGTCGAAACGTCAAAACTCCTGAACTCCATCCAGCTCAACCACCCAGTTGGCATAAGCGCCATGTGGCAGGTTCGATTGAGGTATCTCGCTCAACGCCACCCGCTCGGTCGAAACAATGGCCCTTTAGTGTTTCAGCCTCTGAGACCCCTGTCGGACAAGAAAGAAACGTCCTCCCTCATCCTTCACTCAGGCAAATAAACTAAGTGCTAGGAGATATCTTGTCAGCCTCTCCAGGGCTTGTTAGCCCCCTGTCCGAGCAGCGCCCGGCAATAAGGAACCTGGTCGGTCACCATGGGGCTCCCTAGCTCCTTGTCCGAGCAAGTCTCCTCACTCATCCTTCATTTAGGCAAATAAACTAAGTGCTAGGAGATATCTGGTCGGCCTCTCTAGGGCTTGTTGTCCCCCCCTTTTCGAGCAGCGCCCGGCAATAAGGAACCTGGTCGATCACCATAGGGATCCCTAGCTCCTTGTCCGAGCAGGTCTCCTCACTCAGGCAAATAAACGAAGTGCTAGGAGATATCTGGTCGGCCTCTCCAGGGCTTGTTATCCCCTGTCCGAGCAGCGCCCGACAATAAGGAACTTGGTTGGTCACCATGGGGCTCCCTAGCTCGTTGTCCGAGCAGGTCTCCTAGGAATCCCTACCTCCTCGCCGACCAGATACCCTCGAGAGATACTTGTTCGGTCATCCACAGCAAGCCGTGACCTGGTAGGTCATCTTATAGCTGGTCGGCCACCTTGAAGCTGGTCGGCGCATGTTTGACCAGGTTCCTTGCTATCTCCCTCGGTCAAAAGGGAACGGTCTTCACGTTGTGATCAGCCATGAGACTGGGGATGTGACGGCGTGGACAATTACGCCATGAACAGGCATCACCCGGTCGGACGACTCTTCCTCCCATTCCTGGCGTGGCGCTAAATGTTTGGGCCCATTAAACCCAATCAAGAGTCCCACGCCAGCTGGCATAGCCACGCAAGCATTGTGGGTCTCACCTACCTTGGCATAGCTGTCAGCCTCTTCAAGGGCCTACAAAGATCATTTCCAGAAAAGGCTACTTCAACAATCCCTAGGAGGTCTATCCTATCAAAAGGTGTCGTCCTAAGAATTCCCACTACTATAAATACCCCTTGTGCCATCAAGGCAAAGGTATTGAATTCTTAGCTAACTAACCAGAGCTTCTCACTCTAGACTCTCTCTCTACCTCAATCATCAACTGACTTGAGCGTCGGAGGGGCGATCCCGGAACAACCCCCGGGGTAGTTTTACGGGACTCCGGTGAACAGGTAACCAGCTCAGCTTGGATTAGAGACCTGCTCAGCATTGACCATTAACCTTAATTTCTAGACAGAAACATATACTTCCTCCGTTACATAATAGATGCCACATTGTATCTTTTTGAGTGTTTCAAAATAGATGCAACAATGTTTTTTTTTTCCTTATTTAGTAACTTTTGCCTTATAATTTTACCATTTTACCCTTACTAAATTGTTTTAAGTACACTAATCTACTTCACTTTATATGTGGTCCCCAACAGTTTTTTATTTTCCATCCTTTCACATGGGGACCACTACAATTAATCTACTTTACTTTATACTACTTAAACATGCTTGGGAAATTTTGCCTAGGAGTTCGTTTTAACAACAATGTGGCATCTATTATTATGAAACGGAGGAAGTACTAAAATTTCAATCATTTAATAATTAAGAAAAGCATGATATAATTACCTGTGGCTAGTGGCAAACTATTCGGATTCAGCTCTTTCAAAACCCAGCGGAGAGGATCGATTCGAATTCGGGATCGGTTCGAGACTTTAACGAGCCGAGCCTGAGCCTAATAGAGTTCGGCTCGAAAGCTCGCAAACACGTTTGATAAAATTTTCATTACTAATTATATTTTAGTATTTTCACCAAATACCCTGACAAATTAACAAATTAACAAATTCACAATGTACGCTCAATGTTCCAAAAATTCACCATATACCCCTGACTTTCTAAAACTGTGTATGTATTTTTTTCAGGTTTGTATATGTATTATTATTGTATATATACGTACGTATATGGATTTTGGTACTCAAATATGCTTTTAGGCTGTTATATATATTGTTATTGGTAAAGGCAACAATCAACTTTTGGTATGAAACTGGTTGCAGACCTGCAGGCTGCAGGTTTGCAACTTTTTTTGGACATAAACTCTAGAATCTGATGCGATTTATAGGTGAAAACCGGATCAGTTAATGTGATTAACTGATGCGGTTTTCCTTCTGAACCGCATCTGTAAATCATTTACTGATCCGCTTTTGGACCGGATCAGTAAATAAATGGGATATGTTGCGTGCCCACATGATGCGAACCTAAATCGCATCAGAAAGCCCGATTTTGACCGCATCATATGGGCTTTTTTCCACTAGTGTGATGTAATTTTTATCTTGTTATTCCTTTTTCAATATATCTCCATGTCACATTAATTGTGAGATTAAATATTATTGTTCATAAAATGAATAATAAACTCAAGGAATTAATCTTAGGCATAAACGCCTATAAAACGATATATAAAGTTTTAGATTTATCAACAAACTGATAATTTTAACACAAATAATAATCAAAGAAAAGTAAAAAAAATTCTTTAAAAGGGGTTAACATACTTAACTAGTAACCGATCCCATGAGTTATTACAAAAATAATCGTTGAATGATTTGGCTGATTATTAAAGAAGACATAGCCATGGCATACTACCATAACGTTTTCATTTTCCAAAATCAAGATGAATAACGAGTCATATGCAATATGGTGGCTGAGTTTAATGATGATTGCTTTAATTATTGTTTTGCCTTTAATAACATAGAGGAAGATAAGGGATCCTTCATTACAAATGAAAGAGCCATATGGGGAGAGAAGATGGCACAAGTTTTTGGAAATGAACCTGTATGTTATTTCCCTAGGAACATTACAAGAGGGGGGGTGAATTGTAGGTGTAGAAATAAACGTAACTTTTTGCGGAAATTTAAACTTAAACGAATAAACAAGCTAGAGGAACAAAAGGGATTTTTACGAGGAAAAACTTCTTGGGCCCAACAAGAAGAAACAACCTCGACCACTAGAGATTTTAAACTCAACTCTTTCACTAATTAGGCCAAACAACTTTGTTACAACCTAATTCTAATCTTGAGCCACACCTTGAGTTCCTAAACTCAAGTTCCTGAGCCACTGTTTCCTTAACAGTAGTTCCTCTCAACTTCACTCGAAGTTTTCTCACTCTTACTAGCTTTACTCAAAGCTTCTCTCTTACAGAACTTCACTCAAAGTTCCCTTACCCCAAAAACCAAAATACAATTGATCGAAATAAGCTTAGTGGAATTAGAGTAAGAAAGCAAAAACAAATGGCTATTATGAGAGAATGAAGGCACTGGCACTTAATTAGTTAAACTCACTTAATTACTTAGTCAGACACACTTTGGAACTCATTTAGACTTCAATATTTATAGTGACTAACACATAGAACGTGGGAGTTAAAATCGAGTTCATGTTAAATCAGTTTAAATATCAAAACAGTTTTATTATTAAAAATGAATTTTATTCTTCAAGAAAATATTATCTTTTAAATAAACTCTATAAAAACCGGATAAATTATTTTCTTATCTTTTTCGAAAAATAAAATCTTTTCTTTAAAAAGATTTTCTATTAAAACTGATTTTCACTTGGGTAAAACTGATTTCCTATTATTTAGGCATGACTTACTCAATTACATAATTGTACCGTTATTTTACTGCACGCCTAAGTCTAGTTCCTTTTATAAATCAAGTTCCTTTAACAGATTCGTTTAGTGCCACTTAGTTTGTTCCTTAGAAAGGAACAAACTCTCATTCTCAAATAAAACTGCCAATGTTCCTTACCATCCTTACTTTGTTCCTTTACAATGGAACTAGAAAATAAAACGCCTTGCTTTTATTCTTCTTGATCCAATGCTTGCTCCAGTATCAACTTATAGAAACTTCTTTACTTAGCCTTTGAAATCTCTCTTGACTTCTTCCTTGACTTCGTATTCTCAGTTCCTTTCATTGATACCTTAAAATCATACACTTAAATAACTCATTAGTTCACTACTTAGTTTGCATCTTTGTTTCTTTGTCATCATCAAAACTAGGGTTCAACAATTTCCCCCTTTTTGATGATGACAACAAAGGTACAAACTAAGGAATAACAAATAATATAAGTGAATGAAGACGATAAAACAATACAGAAGAAAATGAAAAATAAAACACAATTAAGTAAGTTACTTAATGTTTTGCTTTTTCATTTACCTTAACCTATTTTTGATTTTTCATTTACCTTACCTAATTTTTAATTTTTTTTTTTATTTTTAGATTTTATTTCAGATTATGTACAGTTTGTTCCTTAAATCCTTTCCCCCTTTGTCATCCTCAAAAAGAATAGACTCTGCGTGTATTGATGAATTGGTTTAACACCTTAAGACCATAAGCAAGCACCATTGTTGTTAAGTTGAATTCAAAGAGTAAACTTGCTCAAACATCAATCACATAATACTAGCCATTCCAAGGAAGAAATTATGCATAAATATTCAAAACACAACATAATAGCAAAAGTCATTGTTTATATAGCACTTGTTCCAAAACAAAACAAAGAAAGAAAAGAAAAGAACTAAACAAAAGTCTTGTTCCTTGAAAAGGAAACAGGAACTAAGAAGTAAGAAAGGGAAGGGGAATGGTGTTCCTCTACAATCTCTTCTTCAACCACATCCTCCAGCTTCTTCATTACCTCCCCATGATTGAGTCCAACTGTTCCTTCAACTCCTCCAAAGCTAGGGCCATAGTATCCATCTTCTTTTGTTGCGCAATCACGTATCACTTAGAATCTTCATAAGACTTACATGTTGTCAGTTTTAGCATCCAAAGTCCAGTGAAGGTGATTATAAATTTTATCATATGTTGTGCAGGAAGACAAACATCATTAACCCAGCTACAGTCATCCGGAGACTTGTTCCTTACCCTTGGAACCAGAGGCAGAAGTAGGGTTTGTGGAGGAACTGAGAGAGGTGGTTGAAGGTCATCAGTTCCGGAGTGGAAACAGATGGGAAGGGTTGTAAATGGGAGGAAAATGGTGGTGTTGGTGGAGAGTTGTGGAGGTGGAAGCAAAAGGGTTAGGTCCTTTATTTCATCCTTAATCTGCTCAAAACTGGAAGGAACAAGAAAGGATGAGGGAGAAATGGAGGTATTTTGTGAAAGGAACAGAGAGTTTGGTGATGTGGTGGAGTGGGTTCCTTGAGAGTGAGGTTCCTGTTCCTCGCATCAGAAAGGACTAAAGGGGAGTCCTTGTTGGAAGGAACAGAGAACAGAATGACAATTTTCAAACGATTGCTCTTCCTCACTCTCTAGGAACAGAGGGTAGGCTTTTGGCAATGTGTTTGCGCCTCTTTGGTTTGGTTCCTCCGGCTTAGGAACTGTTCCTCCAAATAACATCATCATCTTGTTCCTCAATTACCTTAGCATTTTCCTCTTGCTTGAGGAACTAGGAGCTATTCTCCCTTGAATGAGTACTCCTTCTTGGACAGAAAGATCCAAGTCCATTAAGAGTCTTCTCATTCAAGATGTTCCCTTGTTTGACTCCTAAGTAGGCCAATCCAGTAGTCTACTTCAAAGTGATGAAGGAGAATGTTAATCAAGGCTCCATACCAATACACAGTGATTTCAATACAGTGGTAAGATGTTGGATAAAGAGAGAAGGGAAGTTGATTTGAATGTGGTGGTCTAAACAAAACATGTAACACATTCTAAGAGACCCACTTCATTCCTCTTTTCAGTGCAGGAATGAGTGCTCTCCAACAAGTGAACAAATTTTGTGAAGGGAGAGAGTAGGTTATGTTTATTTGTTTTGACCAGCAGTTCCTCCAAATATTCACAATTTTCCTGAGGAAAATTCGGAAAAGAAACAGTTCCTTTCCGTTTAAAATAAAATCGTTCCTTTGCAAGGAACTTCCCAAACTTTCCCAATGTGGCTTGATTAAACTTAATTTTCTTTCCCTAACCTCGTTGTGCAAAGTCCATCATATTAGTAAAATTCGCACAAAATTCATCCATCTAAAGGAACAAGTGCATTGTTAAAGGCGAATTCAAAAAGAATTCCATGCCTGTTCCTTTAGAATAGTTGTTAATTCATGAAATTCTACTTTATTGCCCATTCTAATCTACACAAAAACCCATACATACCTAGATTCGCTTCTTTCAACCCGTTTCTTGGAAGAGAAGAAACAGTTCCTTTGGAAGGAACAGGCGTGACATTTTCTTCCCCCTGAGTTTGTTCCGGGGTTTCTTCTTCATCATCTTCCCCAATTAATTTTCTTCGCGCATACTCCTTCTTGGAGATTCTAATTGTTGCTCATTATGGGGTTTCTTGATTTGGGTCATTTCAAGGGTTTTGGTAGGAGAAGGAGAATTTTCCATTTTTGAGGAGTTGGTAGTTTTTGATGTTGGAAAAGGAGAGTTGCGTGAGGTTTTGCCATGATTTGAAGTGAGTTGGGTTTTTATGGAGTTGAAGAGGTGTTGAAGATTTTCGGCATGGGAAGATGAAAGGTTGAGGAACACGGTTTCTTAATGATGAATTAAAGAGGGAGTTTGCATGTAAAGTGTTTTGACACGCGGGAAAAAATAAAACAAATAAAAAATAAAAAGAAAAAGAAAACGAAAAGATGATAAATAGAATCAAGATTTAATTAAATCTGATTCCTTTTTTTGGATTTTTCGGATTTTTCGGATTTTTATGAGTTTTAATTTTTGAAAGAAAATAAATGCTAAGGAACTTGTGCTATAGGAACAACTAATGCTACATATCAATGTCCTTCATATCATGCATGTTTCTTACCTTAGGAACAGTAAGGGGAGTATTATGTGACATTTGTGAGTTGTTTAATTCTTTGAATTCATGTTTATGTTTTGTAACATTCCAATTTGCAATGGTCTTAGGCAATTAAACACAATTATTTTTAGCACACAAAGTCACTCAAATTGATTCAAACATGGGGGAATGAAAGGAACAATCACTTAATTTTTATTAACCCTAACTCAAGCCTTAATTTTTCATATCTATCTCTTTGCAAAGGCTTAGTTAGTATATCAGCAATCTGATTCTCAGTTTGACAAAACTCAAGTTTAATCAAACCTTTTTCAACATTTTCTCTTAAAAAGTGATGTCTGATATGTATATGCTTTAATCTGAATGATGCACTGGATCTTTAGAAATACTATAGCACTTGTATTATCACAATAAATAGGAACACATCAAAGTTTATTCCATAGTCACTAAGTTGTTGTTTTATCCAAAGCATTTGAGGCAACATGCAGCAGCTACTACATATTCTGCTTCAGCAGTGGATAAAGCAACTGTGTTTTGTTTCTTGGTACTCCAAGAAACTAAACTATGACTAAGGAATTGTGCCATACCTGAGGTGCTTTTCCTATTTACAAGATCTCCAGCATAATCTGCATCTGCATATCCTTTTAGCTCGAATGTATCACTTCTTGGATAGTAGAGTCCAAGATCATCTGTTCCTTTAAGATATCTAAGAATTCTCTTCACAGCAGTAAGGTGAGACTCCTTTGGATTTGCTTGAAATCTAGCACACAAACCAACACTGAAAGCTATGTCTGGACGACTAGCAGTTAGATACAAAAGTGAACCAATCATTCCTCTATATTTTGTTTGATCAACACTTGTTCCTATGGAGTCTTCATCTAATCTAGTTGAAGTTCCCATAGGAGTGTGATTTATCTTTGAGTTTTCGAGGCCATATTTCTTTAATAGTTCCTTTATGTATTTTTGTTGGTGAACAATTATTCCCTTTTCAGTTTGTTTGATTTGTAGTCCAAGAAAGAAATTTAACTCACCCATCATACTCATTTCAAATTCATTACTCATGAGACTTGAGAATTCTTTGCACAATGTTTCATTAGTAGCTCCGAATATGATGTCATCAACATATATTTGAACAAGCAAAATGTCAGTTCCTTTAGATTTTAGGAACAAGGTTTTATCAACCTTTCCTCTTTTAAAATTGTTTTCTAAAAGGAACTTTGATAATCTCTCATACCATGATCTAGGTGCTTGTTTTAACCCATAAAGAGCTTTATCAAGCTTGTAGACATGATTTGGGAGATTATTATTTTCAAAGCCAGGGGGTTGTTCAACATATACATCTTTGTTTAGATAGCCATTTAAAAATGCACACTTAACATCCATTTGATATAGTTTAAATCCCATGTAAGCAGCAAATGCAATTAAAATTCTAATGGCTTCTAATCTAGCTACAGGAGCAAAGGTTTCTTCATAATCTATTCCTTCTTGTTGATTATAACCTTTTACTACAAGTCTAGCTTTGTTCCTTATAATGGTTCCATATTCATCTAGTTTGTTTCTAAACACCCATTTTAAGCCAATTACTTTTTGTTGTTTAGATGAGGGAACCAGATGCCATACCTTGTTTCTTTCGAACTCTTTTAATTCAGCTTGCATGCAGTAATCCAATCAGAGTCAGTTAAGGCTTCTTCATGATTTCTTGGTTCCATCATTGATAGGAACGCATGAAATGCACAAAAGTTCCTTAACTGAGATCTAGTTTGCGTACCTTTGGATATGTCGCTGATTATGAGTTCCATTGGATGTGACTTTTGTTGTCTCCAAGGTTTTGGTTGAAACTCTCTTATAGGAACATGTTGTTCCTCATGAGTTCCTTGAGTAGATGAGGAACTCTGATCAGTTGTTCCTCTGTTAGCCTCGGTGGACTCAGTTCCTTCATTTTGAGGAACAAGAACATCTTCTCCTCCTTGAGGAACAGGAACCATCGATGTTATTTTTCAATTCCTCGTTCCTTTCCTCTTTCATCTTCTTCTTCTTCTTGTGAATCTGCATTTTTCTCACTTGGTTGTACAACCCAATCTCATAGTCATCAACCTGTATGCTTGGATTGTATTTGTCAGATTCATCAAAGATTACGTGAATGCTTTCTTCAACACACATAGTTCTCTTGTTATATACTCTATAAGCTTTACTATGTGAGAGTATCCTAAAAATATTGCTTCATCACTCCTTGCATCAAATTTTCCAAGATTATCTTTTCCATTATTATGCACATAACATTGCAGCCAAATGTTCTAAAATAGGTGATATTTGGTTTCTTTCCAAAAAAAGTTCATAAGGAGTTTTATTAATGATAGGTCTCATCATGGCACGATTAATTATGTGACAAGCAGTATTAACAGCTTCAGCCCAAAAGTTCCTTGGAAGTTCACTAGCAATTAACATGGTTCTAGACATTTCCTCCAAAGTTCTATTTTTCCTTTCTACAACACCATTTTGTTGTGGTGTTCTAGGGGCAGAAAAATTATGATCTAGGCCATTATCTCTGCTTAAGTCATCAAATTTATAATTTCGAATTCTTTGCCATGATCTGATCTAATGTGCATTATTTTATGACCACTTAAGTGTTTGAACTCTTTTTACAAAGACAAGGAACTCATCATAAGTCTCATCTTTACTAGAGAGAAAATAACCCAAGATACCTAGAGTAGTCATCTACAATACAAGTACATACCTCTTTCCACTTCTGCTTTGAATTCTCATGGTCCACATAAGTCCATATGAATTAATTCTATGGTTTAGTGGTACTTACAATCGTTTTAGATTTGAAAGAGGATCTTACTTGCTTACCTCGTGCACATGCATCACAAACTTGATCAATATGAAATTTTATGGATGGTAATCCTAAAACAAGATCTTTTGATCTAAGTTTCTCAAGTAATGAAAAGCTAGCATGTCCTAGACGCTTGTGCCAAAGAAGTGAATCATCTTCAATAACACTAAGACAAGTTAAATTGATTTGAGGAACAAGGTCAAGATCCACAATGTATGTGTTCCCTTTCCTTGTTCCTTCTAAGATATTAGTTTTAATGTTGATGATCAAGCATTTTTCTTTATCAAATTTTACAGTATTTCCCTTGTCACAGAATTGAGAAATACTCAATAATTATGTTTTAGACCTTCAACTAAAAATATATTTTCAATGGAGTGTAGTGGTGACTTACCAACCTTACCCATGGCAACTATGTTACCTTTCTTATTGTCACCAAATGTTACACTTCCACCTTCATAGGTTGTGAGTGAGAGAAACTTAGTTTTGTCTCCTGTCATGTGCTTGGAACAACCACTATCGAGATACCATGTGTTGTTCCCCCTCACTCCAACCTCAACTTTTTCTTCATCTTCTTTTTCATCAGTGTTTGCCATGAGGCAAAGGTTTGCTGTTTCTTCAGTTTGTTGTTCCTCTTCTTCTTCCGTCTCTGAATCTCCCCAAGCAGCTATCATAGCTTTGCGCACATTTGCCTTAGAGAAAGGTGCTTTGATTCTTTGTTCCTTTCAGCAAAGCGTTCCTTGTTCCTTTCTTTGGTTTTGTCATTTTCCCAAAGAGGACATTCCTTGATGAAGTGATCTGTACTACCACATTTATGACAAGCAGCTTTGTTAGAAAATTTCTTAGTTTTACCTTTGAAGTTTCCATTCTTCATGTTCCTATACATCTTTCGAAATTTTAACCATGAGGGCTGCTTCTTCTTCTTCTGATCCGAATCATCTTCATCATCTGCTTTGAGAGCAATTGATTTTGATTTGGAGCTTTCACCATATTCAGTATCAAGGTGAAGCTCATGAGTCATAAGTGACCCTGCCAGCTGTTCTAAGTTGAACTTAGTGAAGTCTTTTGTTTCTTGAAGAGCATGACTTTGCCATCCATCTGTCCTTAGGAAGACTCCTAAGAACCTTTCGAACCTGTTCCTCAGATGAAATAAACTTTCCAAGAGAAGCCAACTCATTATAATGTTAGTAAAACGAGTAAACATGTCTCGAATGCTTTCTTGATTTCATGCAGAACAGTTCATATTGATTCATAAGTAAATCAATTTTGATCTTTTAACTTCATTAGTTCCTTCATGGGTTACTTCTAGTAAATCCCATATTTGCTTTGCGGATTTGCATCCCATGATCCTATTATGTTCATGGGGTCCAAGTCCACAATGCAACAGTTTAATAGCCATGGCATTTACTTCCATTTTTTCAAAATCAGATTTGTCATAATCAGATTTGTAGTTGTGACTTCGAAATCACCAACTTCAATGACTCTCCATACCTGATAGTTTTCAGCTTTGATGAATATCTCCATGCGGTTCTTCCAGTAGTTGTAGTACTTCCCATTGAACATAGGAGGCCTTTGAGTGGAATAACCTTCCAAGTTTCTCGGTGGTATTCATTGTTCCTTGGATCTTTTTCTCAATAGGGTTTCCTATCTTACGTGAGTTCTAGCTCTGATACCAATTGTTATTTCCCTAGGAACACTACAAGAGGGGGGGTGAATTGTAGGTGTAGAAATAAACGTAACTTTTTGCGGAAATTTAAACTTAAACGAATAAACAAGCTAGAGGAACACAAGGGATTTTTACGAGGAAAAACTTCTTGGGCCCAACAAGAAGAAACAACCTCGACCACTAGGGATTTTAAAATCAACTCTTTCACTAATTAGGCCAAACAACTTTGTTACAACCTAATTCTAACTCGAGCCACACCTTGAGTTCCTAAACTCAAGTTCCTGAGCCACTGTTCCCTTAACAGTAGTTCCTCTCAACTTCACTCGAAGTTTTCTCACTCTACAAGCTTACTCAAAGCTTCTCTCTTACAGAACTTCACTCAAAGTTCCCTTACCCCAAAAACCAAAATACAATTGATCGAAATAAGCTTAGTGGAATTAGAGTAAGAAAGCAAAGAACAAATGGCTATTATGAGAGAATGAAGGCACTGACACTTAATTAGTTAAACTCACTTAATTACTTAGTCAGACACACTTTGGAACTATTTAGACTTCAATATTTATAGTGACTATAACACATAGAACGTGGGAGTTAAAATCGAGTTCATGTTAATCCATTAACCCATGATGTTCCTTCCCCTAAGGAACACGTTCTCATCATGTCCCATGATCCCATGATCTATTTTGAACGTGGATATATTTTAGCCACAATCCTAAAGATTAGGAGTTTCTTGAGCTTTCCGAAAATCAGTTTAAATATAAAAAGTTTTATTATTAAAATGAATTTTAATCTTTAAGAAAATATTATCTTTTAAATAAACTTCTAAAAACCGGATAATATTTTCTTATCTTTTTCGAAAAACAAAATCTTTTCTTTAAAAAGATTTTCATTAAAAACTGATTTTCACTTAGTAAAACTGATTTCCTATTATTTAGGCATGACTTACTCAATTACATAATTGTACCGTTATTTACTGCACGCCTAAGTCTAGTTCCTTTTATAAATCAAGTTCCTTTAACAGATTCTTTAGTGCCACTTAGTTTGTTCCTTAGAAAGGAACAAACTCTCATTCTCAAATAAAACTGCCAATGTTCCTTACCATCCTTACTTTGTTCCTTTACAATGGAACTAGAAAATAAAACGCCTGCTTTTATTCTTCTTGATCCAATGCTTGCTCCAGTATCAACTTATAGAAACTTCTTTACTTAGCCTTTGAAATCCTCTCTTGACTTCTTCCTTGACTTCGTATTCTCCTAGTTCCTTTCATTGATACCTTAAAAGTCATACACTTAAATAACTCATTAGTTCACTACTTAGTTTGCATCTTTGTTTCTTTGTCATCATCAAAACTAGGGTTCAACACTGTAGTGGAGCCAAAAGATTCTAAACTAGCCGAATCAAGCGCTACGAAGGTTGGTTCTAACATGGACCTCTTATCCATCTACATATGGCCTAAATTGAAAGAGAAATTGCAAGATAAACTGCTAACAATTTGCAAAAAGTGCAGAAAGGGGATCTCCACTATCTTCAATTTCCCAAGACCTCAGAGAATGAACTGGACATATGAAAAAGTCTAGTTCTTTCTAGGACCAAGTCCTCCCTCTAAGTGGTTAGGAGGTACGAAGATCAAGATGAACACCAGAGGAGAATAGTTCACTTTAAATGTTTGTGTGAACTACGAAAACTGCTTATCCAAGAACACTTCCCTTCCTGGATATTTGTTGCGTTGACTGACAGTAGATATGCTTGGGATAATAGTTACCAAAGGAGTCTCTTCGAAGCAAAGTTCAAGTATTCCCCTGAAGATGGCTACTACTTTGGAATTACAAAGAACAACGAAGGGTATGAATTAGAAGCTAGCTAATACAGGACTATGGTAAAAACATTGTGTAAGGAACATTTTAAAATACTTTCTCTAAATGCAATTCCTTTTAATTAAAAATATCATTAATGACTCTATCTCCATAAAAATAGGCCATAATATGAATGTAACAATGTTACCTCAAATGGTGACCTTGTCAAAAAATATAGTTTCAATGATTTGATTGATTTAGAATAAGTTTTAGATTCACGAAATTTAATTAAATCAATCATACGCCCATCTATTAGCAATATTTCCTGAAAAACTGTTTTTAGTAGTTTCCCATGAAATTAGGCAGTTAGGAAATAATTAGTGGGCAGTTAAAGCATCTAAGTCTTTTATGTATGTGATCTCCAAAAGATTCTAGACTTAAACCAAAATGGATTACACATATCTTTCCATGTTTCACCGACCTGCTCCAAAAGATATGCCATATCCATTAAAATGCTCGAATCATCACAAGACATTGAATGTCATATCTAGAGATAGGGATGAGTTTACTAGGGATGAGTCTATTAACCGTGTCTCCTCTATTCAAAAATACTTTCGAGATAAGTTTGTTATGCAGAAGAATTCAGAGAATAAAAGAAAATCTAAGGCCTTCCAAATAGGGTCTAATCTATATCTCATGAAAGAACTAATAATTCCAAAACTCGAAAGGATTGATCATGTTACGTCTCTTCCAGTATGTAAATCATGGGGGAAAAGTCATCATAGAAGAGGTATATAAACCTAACATTCCTTGGAGATATCTGAAGCGACTCTTTGTCAAGGGAACTAAGAAGAAGGTTAAAACTTACAGAATAGTGGATGGATCATGATCAAGAGCCGTAGTACAGTATAAATTTGCATGTCAGATATGGCATGATCTCATAATCTACGACATAAATCCTTCTTGGTTATCATCACATGATCTTGCAAATGTGAATCTTGAGGAAACTTTCTTCTTTAGGTATATAGGGGTGCATGATGAAAATCGTAGCCAATTTTTACCTTTTACTACGAAAAAGTAAGCGATTCATTCAAAAGAAGAAATATACTCCTTATATGTTACTCCCTCTTGTATTTATTCGTGTACCCGTTTCTTTTATACAAAGTTTTAGTACAAACAATATTGTGGGACATAGAAGGAAAGGAAAACTATTATTTTATGTTAAAAGTGAATAACTGTATGATGAAAAGTTAGTGGTCTCATTCCAAAAATAGAAACAAAGAAATAGGTAAACTAATAAGAGATATCCCAAAAAAGAATACGGGTAAACTAATAATGACCAGAGGGAGTATATCTCTTTTCAAGTTAACAATCTTTCTTTTTATACTATTATTTCTATTTATACAATATTTATTTTATTTGTCTCTAAATGATGTGAGTCTCTGGCTCCTTGGATCCCCATTTTACCATATTGTTACATTTTTTTCTCTATCATACTTTTCCTCTCCATCTCTTTGAGAACTTCCAACTGTTCCCCTCCTTGTGGGTTATGAGGAGAGAGAGTATAAAAGTAATATTAGTTTACTAGAAGAGAAAAAAAATTTGGCCAAAAAACTGATGCCCAACTCTTCATGATGGACAAAGAAAAAGAGGACCAAAGAAGGAATTGGAGGAGAGAGAACATATGGTGGGGGGTAGATGGAAGAGTGAGAAAGTAATAAAATAATTAATGACCACAAACTATAAGATAATCATTGATGGTGTTCTTATACGTTTACTATTTTTTGACTAATAATAAAAGCAAAATGTGTAAATTAATCCCATTGGAGGTAGTAGCTTGATGAATCTATCTCATCCATAGAAAAATCCAATCTACACCATGAACTCAAATGTTCAAAATGTTTCAAGAGTTTGGTAGTAAGCCATCAGATGTGCCGCTTGATTCTCGATCCTCCACATGTGAGTTCAAATTGTTTGCAAGTAAAAACACTTCATTAGTTCATTAGCACCTGTGGTCAAATGTGTTTGTTGGTTGGCATTTCATTCCGTGGAGTGCTGAAATTGCTCGTGCTGAACCTTATGTGGATCATTTGGTACGAGTACGTCCAACAAAAACAAAAAGAATACAGCCCAACCCAAATTGATGAAGCTCAACTACTATAGAAATTGGATCAACCCAAACCAAAACTACAAAAGTATCTAACCGTTGCCTAATCTCATCCACAACTCAAAACGAGTGGTCAGTGACAATTCATATATCTCTTCCACCTTCTAATGTCTATCATCATATCTAACCAAACCTTCCTCTACATTTCTTCTCTGTTTTTGATTATCCCTCAAAAATGGCTTCTTCTTCATTGCAAACATCTTTCTTGACCAAACCATCAAAAACATCACTTCTTCCAAACCTCACTACCCTTTCCCACTTCTCTCCCCTTTCCTCATTTTCTCTCCTCCACAAAAAACACTCCCCTATCAAAACCCTCAAAAAGCTATGCTCTTCCCCTATAAAAGCTAGCACAACCACCCCTAATGAAACCTCGAAAACGAAGAAAAATGATCAACGAGTCCAAAGAGTTCACAGCATCGAGGAGTTCGACAAGGCGCTACAAGCCGCGCAGAACAAGCTGGTGGTGGTTGAGTTTGCCACGAGTGACAGCGATCAAAGCAGCCAGATATACCCCTTCATGGTGGAGCTAAGCCGCGCTTGCAATGACGTAGAATTCATTCTAGTCATGGGGGATGAATCCGAATCAACTAAGGCGCTTTGCAAGAGAGAAAAGATAGAGCAAGTCCCACACTTCACCTTCTACAAGGCCATGCAGAAGATTCATGAAGAGGAAGCCATAGGGCCGGATCAGCTTGTAGGGGACGTGCTCTACTACGGCGATAGCCACTCGGCTGTGGTGCAGCTGCACTCTAGGGAAGATGTGGAGAGTCTGATCAACGAGCATCGCGGCGATGGGAAGCTCATTGTGCTTGATGTAGGGCTCAAGCATTGTGGACCATGTGTTAAGGTGTATCCAACTGTGATTAAGTTGTCTAGGCAGATGGAAACTGTGGTGTTTGCTAGGATGAATGGGGATGAAAATGAGAGTTGTATGGATTTTTTGAGGGCTATGAAAGTTGTGGAAGTGCCCACTTTTGTGTTCATTAGGGATGGTAAGATTTGTGGGAGATATGTAGGATCTGGCAAAGGGGAGCTTATTGGTGAGATTCTTAGGTATCAAGGGGTAAGGGTTACTTATTAATTAAGCTAGAGTTTGAGTATAAATTGTTAATTAGTGACATGCTAGAAAATTGCATACTTGGTGATCCCCTTTTCATGAAGGATCAAATACAATACATTTTTCTCCAATTTGGTTGATACATGATTGGATAGTTTGCATATTGGATATTGTGGTAAAACAAAATTAATGTTGTATTACTATTATATTGCTTTATCTTGTGATTCTATTTGTCTAAGCTAGCTCAATGTTAGATCAAGATAGTACCTGGAGACTTGTATTTCATTTGATATTCCATATATGAAATTACGTGTTAGAAAATCAGCAAATTAATTAGTTTCTTATATAACATGAGTTGAGATGAGAATGTTGTGAAATTTGACATTTGAAAAGTAAAATGGCTAAAGTATTGGAAGATAGAGGAAGCATAAACTTAGTATTTGGTAAACATCACGAATTGAATATATGTTTTCAAATTCGCTTTTAGTATTTGGCAAATAAAATTCAACACGAAGAGTTTATGAAGAAATTAAAATGGAATAAATTTCAGAAACTGGATCAAATAACAGACATATCTAGAAAAGCAGGGAAGAGGGAGAAAAGGCAGGCAACCAATAATAGTGTAAATCTTAAGGAAGTGTGATCCAAAATATGAAAACAACACCTCTAGACTGGATTGGAATACCGTACAATGCACTTCTCTAGATATCTTATTTATTTTAAATGAAAAGATTTTGTATTAGCATCTTCATTAATGACCTAGTTAACTTGATGGTTCACAAAGTTTATTAATTAGGTTGTAAGATTTTGAATGATTAAATATTCAAAACTCTTACTCATAAGTATATGTATGTACACTTGGAGACAAGTTTGTAATGAATTCTCCAAATAAGTAAAATTTTACTCATTTCTCTTTTTTCTTTCCTCATCTTTTTTACTCCTCTTCTTCTTTATTGTTTCCCGTAGCTCCAAGTTTCTCTCTCCTTCATCGTTTCCCGTAGCTCCAAGTTTCTCTCTCCTTCATCGTTTCCCACCTTCAAATTTCTCTCTCCTTAATTATTTGTCGCTTTTAATTTTTCTCTTGCACTGTTCTTCTCTCTCCTCCAAATTAGCAACCTTCATTATTAAAATTAATAAATAGAAAAATTAAATATTGGAGTTCCGAATTGCATCAATCGAGAACATACTTTCAGATTTGATAATCAATATTAGAGTTCCTATCAAAAAAAAAAAATCAATATTAGAGTTTATAAGAAATCTTCATGGGCGGAATTGCTAATCAATAATGCAAAAGAGATCATGATAAAGATTATCTTACCTTAATATTTCTCTCTCATCCATTATCTCCAAATTTCTCTCCTTTATGGTTTGTCTCTCATCGTGGCCACGTACTCAAACTGATGAACTATAAAATATTGATGTTTTGGAGTTCATCAGCGATGGACTTACTTTTACATTTGAAACCAATATTGCACTTTCGAAATGAGTAGATACTTATGCTCGTTTGAAGTGTTTGCCTATTTGAGAAAGTTTGTTCATTTGGACAAATGAGCAAAAGTGATTACAAAAAAGTAGAATTTTGCTCGTTTAGATAATTTCAAATGAGTAATGAGCAAAAAATAGTCTTACTATAAATCATAGTACACCCAGATTTACTATAAATTTTGTTTGGTTGACATATGTATGATTTAAGAATAAATGCAATATAAGAAGACTTAGGGTTACTAGTTAACTTCAAATCACCAATGAATGCACAGTTCAAAATTTTAAGTGAGAAGTAGTAGTAATAATAAGAGACAAAGATTTGTGAAAGTTGATGCTGCAACAGCAAAGATGTTATTCCCCGTAATTTTATAAATATATTTTAATATATATTTATATTTATTTTAGTATAGGAATTGGGGTTGGTTTAAGTGGTGAGCTTTTCCATCTTCCCTAGCAACATCTAGGGTACAATTCCTACTCCAAGCATTTGCTTGGGATTTAAGGGGGAGGGGGGTTGGGGGTGTCTGGCTTGTAATGGACCTCTGGGTGGGTGGCCCTGTGCGAGGACAGGCTAGAGGAATTATTCTTACCAATTTAAAAATATTTACTTGTATATTTTAGGAGTTAATCATTCTATTTAGACATACTTTGAAATACATTTAGATAGCTTGAAACACATTTTGGTTTAACAAAAGGGATTTTAAATTGGGTCAGAGGAACCCAACTACTCAAATCACCAACCATTAAGTATTATTTTTTTCCAAAACACCTTTTTCTAAGCCCAAAAGAGGAAAACTATATAAACTCTCCAACAAAATCCCAAATTTTCCCCATACTGTATTTTCTCTCTCTTCCTCTCCGCATATTTTCGGCTCCTCTGTTTTTTCCTTTCTTTTCTTTTTCTATCTTTCTTCTCATTCTCCCTGTTCGTGGGTCACGGCGACTGCCGGCCAGCCAAGATCGCCACCCAACCGACCGGTCGCCGCCGCCTCTTCCCCCTCGGCGTCCCATCCTCCTCTCCTTTGTTTTGTTTATTTCTTCCTCCTCAAGTTATTTTAAATGCAAAGTTTATGTTTTTAAGAATTATTTTAATATGTTTAAAGTTATATTTTGATGATTTAAATATAAATCTAATATTATGTAGTTTATATAATGAAGTAATTAAATTTCAGATTTATATATTATGTTTGAATTGAAATTTTAGGTATCAACGTATGGATTTTTAGGGTTTTATGAGTGGAAAAATCATAGTAGTATATTATAGTTTATGAAATTGAGTATTCTTATGATTTTATTTTATGTTTAAGTACGTTTAAAAATAATTTTATTATATTATAAGTTGATGGAAATTTCGTAAAGCTACTTATGATGGTGTTTTTATGATTTCATCATGAGTTTTCAAAGGTTTTTAACAGATAGTCTAGTAGTACATACTAGGAGGCTTTAATTATTAGTTTTAAGAAGAAATTCACAAGAATGGGCTTAAGTATTACCCAATTTCTTTTATAAGTCCCAATTATTGATTATTCCCTGCAGGTCCCAAGTTTACCATCTTGTGATTTTATAAGTCCTGAATTACTTATAAACGGCTTAAAAGGTAAGATTTTTAAATATTGGTCTCATTCTATAGGTCTTTGTCACTTGTTGAAAGTGTTCGAAGATGGTAAATATTAAAAAATCTTACCTTCTAAACCGGTTATAAGTAACTCAGGACCTATGAAAATCACAAGAAAGTAAACTTGGGACCTGCAAGGAATAATTCATAGTTGGGACTTATAAAAGAAAATGGGTAATAGTTGGGCTCTCTCTTGTGAATTTTTCCTAGTTTTAATGATGGAAAAGGTTTTTAAACACTTTTAAAAAGGGTTTAAAGTATTTCATTGCTGGAAATTTATAGAGTATTGATTTGTGGATTTTATTGGTTATTTTAGGCAGAGAATTCTCTTTAGACGACTTTTAACCTTGTGAAAGTTGTCTCTCAATTTTTCTACACAAGGTACGTACATAGCTATGTGTTAGTTGGATTAGTATCACGTCTAAGGATGAGAATTGTGTAGTGTCATGTATAAAGAACTATTTTTAGTTCATATGTATGTGATTTATATTCAATTGGACTTGCATGTTTTATGTCATTGCGTGAAGCATATTGACTATGAGAATGGTGTTATGTTTGTATGGAATATTGATGCAATCATATGGGTTTTCAGAATTTCATTTTATTAATTCACATGATGGATTTATATTTATGTTGGTTTTGGATCATGATTGAATCATGTTGTTTCCTTTGGATTATTTAATTACTTTATGAGGACCAAGGGCTTTATTCGCTAAGTTGATTATTACACCTATGAAAGGTTGGTTGGTTGTTGATTTGGTTCAACATATAAATAAAGGTTATGGACTTAATGTTGGAATTAATTTTGGGTTGTTAAGTTGTCGATCAGCTTATCTAATCCTAAGATAAAAATGGAAGTTTATGACTCTTTGATGATTATGTTATTTGTCCTACTTGTGAGTCATAACAAGTGAGTAAATTAATAATCATGTAAAGTGAAACGTGAATAGCAATAACTTTAGACTTGTGCACGTCTGAAGTGTTGGACAAGTATGAGTTGGAGTACATAGTGGTAGCCCATGGATTTTCTTAGGACCAGATTGATCACTATGCCCTATTTTTATTTTTAAAGATTCCTCGATATTGTAGCTCAGAGAAGTACGGAATCGTGCCCATACTTCGTCTTCTAGATTGAAGACTGGTTTTGGTTTAGACAACTCGTTCTATTGACTATTCCATCTAAATTAATTAACTTATTAGTTGTGGAGTTTAGTTTAGTAAAAGTAAACTACAATGTTTTTATATTATTATTTATTCCTATTTAATATTTATTACTATCAAGTTAGGTTTATTATTTACTATGAGTACTCAGTTTCGATGATTACGTGTTTTGCGTGTATGTATTGATCACGGCATTAATCTTGTGATGACCCATTTGTGAGCAGTCTCTCGGGATCAATAGATCATCGTCATTTACAGGATTGAAGATGATGCATCATGGGTTCGGGAATTGGAGAGCTTGTGTTGATATTACATTTTATGTTGACTTTAACTATTGTGGTTGACTTTTACTTTTAAGGTTGACTTTTGACTTTTGGAGATGACTTTTTGGTTGACTTAGTTTTATTTTTTTAAAAATTTATTTAGTATGGTTTTTTCACCAAATATCCCCGCCAAATTAATAAATTCACCATATACCCTCAATGTTCCAAATATTCACCATATAGCCTTGAGTTTGATAAAAGTTCACCAAATGCCCTTTTTCTAACTTCCGTTAACTCACTGTTAGCGTTATTTACGATTTTGCCATTATTAAGCCTAAATCCTAATTCTAATCTAACTATCACCCTAATCTAACACTAACCCTTATCCTAATCCTAAACCTAAACCCTTACCCTAACACCACCCTTCCCCTCCACCCCACCCCAGCCTAATCGTTAGGGCTTAATGATGGCAAAATCGTAAATAACGCTAATGGTGAGTTTACGGAAGTTAGAAAATGGGCATTTGCTGAACGTTTTCGAAAGCTCAAGGGTGTATGGTGAATTTTTGGATCATTGAGGGTATCTGGTGAATTTTTTAATTTGTCGGGGTATTTGGTGAAAAAATCGTATTTATTATTATTTCCGCTGCAAAATTCTAAATAAGTCGATACGTTATCACACGGGCGATAATGCTTTGATAATTCTGTAAGTTTTTTATTGAAAATGTATTTTGGAAAATAGAAACTTGTCAAGGTGTTACAAAAGAGGGAGAAGTTATAATTTGCGCAAGTGATGATTGAGGTTAAGATTGATCAGGAGTTTCCTGTTCAAATGAGTTTTATTAATGAAAATGGAATTGAGGTTGTGATTGAGGTGGCATATGACGGAAGCTAGTAAGGTGTACCGTGTGTAAGAAAATGGGTCACTTAGCAGATGTTTGTAACAAAGAAGTGAAGAAGCAAGTTTGGAAGGAAAAAGAGAATAAAGTTCGGCCAGCTGTGGAACAAGAGGTTGTGAAAACTACTAAGCCATATATAATTTCAGGTGTACTCAGTCTGCAAGGAGGAGTCATGAGAAACCTGCTGGCCCTATTAGTGTAAACAACTCATTCAATGTTTTGGATGGAATTTCAGAAGATCAGGTGTTGGTTGGCTTAGTGACATGTGTGACAGAAGTATGAGAAGGCAGCAAGAGGGGGACCCTCCTGATGCTAATGGATAGTATCATGATTTGAAATGTATGAGGAATCAACTGCTTGTCAAAGCAGAAGAAGGTTAAGAATGAAGATAATAAATTTGAGATCCTTGGAATGGTGAGTCTCATTGAGACTAAGGTAAAAGCAAAAAATATGGGCAAGATGTATCAAAATCTGTTTACAAGCTGGTGCTTTTGCTCAAACTCTACTCATTACCCTGGTAGGATAGTTACACTAGCTTGGAATCCTTTGTGTTTTCAGTTGGATATTAGATGGCTCAGTGCTCAACTAATCCATTGTTTTGTTAAGCCTACTAGAGATAGGGATGGTTTCTTTTACTCTTTTGTGTATGCTTTTAACAGTGCAGGAGAAAGAGAAAAGATTGTGGGTTGAATTGATGGAGATTGCTACAGTATGGATGATCCTTGTGTGGTTTGAGGTGATTTTAATTGTGTTTTGAATAAAGAAGAAAGGGTGGGTTCTAGTGCGAGAGATAGTGAAATGTTCCCTTTTAGAAGATGAATTACTCATCGTGGTTTAGATGACATCAAAGTTGTTGATGTTATTACACACCTAGAATAATAAACAGCAGGGAAGTGATAGAGCATTTTCAAAATTGGACAAAATTATGGGAAATGAGAAGTGGATAGATAAATTTCCTACAGCTATGGCTATGTTTATGAATGAAGGAATTTTTTATCATACATTTGTCCTGATTAGAGTTCATAAGGAGATTAGCATCATTATAGCTCCCTTCAAATATTTCTATATGTGGAGTATGGTAGGGGAGTTCAGTGAGAAGGTGAAGAGAGCCTGGAGTGTGAATATTGTTGGTTGTGCTATGTTTCAGACTGTGCAGAAACTCAAGATAGTGAAGCAAATGTTAAACGAGATGAACATAGAAGGTTTTTTACAAATTCACATTTGTGATATAAAGGCTAGTTTAGCCTTGAAAGAAGCTCAAATTGTTTTACATCAGAATTCTTCTAATACTCAAGCTAGTGAGCTTGAGCATAGATTTAGCAGAGGAATATAAGCTGGTGCATGCTATACATATCTCTTTCTTGCAGCAAATGAGTAAATTAGCATGGGTTAAATCATGTGATGAAAATTCCAAGTTATTCCATTCTACTATCAAAGCTAGAAGGTTGCATAATACATTTTATGGAATAGCAGATGTGAATGATAATTGGGTTGACAGTCTTGAAGAGGTTAACAAAGCTTTCTTGCAGTATTACATAGGCTTACTAGGTACTACAAGGGAGAATAGCAGCACAATTCAGCAAGCTATTGTTCGAGCGGGCCAGGTTTTGAATGAAGATTAGAGAAGAGTTTTGATGGTTCTATTCTCTGACGCAGAAGTCAGAGCCACATTCTATTCTATTCCTGGTGATAAGCCACCATGTCTTAATCAATACAGGACATGATGTTGTTTGTGGCTAATAGTGGAAAGTCTATATTTAGACATCAAGTGGTAAATGTTGTGATTTGCGTTGTTGCTTATCATATATAGTGGGCAAGGAATGATGTGCTATCGAATAGTAAGGTTAATATGGTGTATAGGATAAAACACACAATTATAGATAGAATTTATAGTGTTTTGGCAATGAAAGTTTCTAGGAGTGATAAGATGTGGTTAAGAGAGGTTGCTATTGATTGTAATTAGAGCTCTGAGTTTTTAGGTTGTAAAGTTTTTATTTAGAATCCAAAACTTAATTACTTAGAAAAAAGAAAAGAAAAAGAATTAACGTGGTTAGGTCAACCTTGACCTACATCCACAAAGAAAGAACCTTGCAGCTTTCTTTAGTCTCTCTAATGGAGAATAAGAGAGTAAGGAGGAGAGATAGAGAGAGAGAATTCTATTTGGGGGCTAATTTAAATCTTAGGATTTTGAAATGACTTTAGGAAGCCTTATATATGACTTCCTAAAGTTCAAAGGGGCCCAGTACAAAACCACATAAATCCAGATTAAATAGCGTAAAACACGAAACGGGGCCAAAATTCCCTACCAAGCAAATGGCCCACCCTCCCGAGCAAACCACATACCCGTCAGGCCATAATTTTTTGAACTTACTACAACTTGTTGCTCGTGCAAGGTCGGTAAAAGGGGTGAAATCCCGACTGAGCTAGACCACTCGCCTGGGCCTTCATCATGCCCGTCCGAGTGGCTAAAACAAGCAAGCGTGGGCAAGAACAAATGTTGCATGCCACGCACGCGCTCCAGTGCTCCACCTTTTCGTTTCTCTCCTTCTTCTTCCTTAAGAATTTCAAGGTACCATATAACAATTATTCACATTGACTTGCATTTCTCCAAATCACCAAAAACACGAAATAACTCCAAGATGCACCCCAACGTGGCTTACAACAAAGAAGATGAGAGACCGGGCAAGTACGCATACAATGTGAACTTAGTGGTTGGCGAAGGCATTGTCAACATGTCGAAGTCGTTCTCCTCGTTACGAATCTTCATCAGTGTGAACTCCTTCTTATCAATGAAATTTCAGATGAAATTGTATTTCACATCAATATAATTCGTTCTTCTATGGAACGTGTTTTAACTCTTAGCCAAGTGAATGGCACTTTGGATAATACAAAATACGAACACCTCCTTTAAACACGAGCTAGTCTCCCTAACCAAACTTCTGAGCCACTTTGCCACTTTGAATGCCTCGGTAATTGCCATAAACTGGGCTTTCGTAGTTGAAAGAGCTTCCACATCTTGTAGCGAAGATTTACCCTCACGGACATACCTCCCAAGGTAAACACATACTCTAAAGTTGATTTCAGATCATCCAAGTCTCCGCCATAATCCGAATCACAATACCTAATCAAACCATTTGCGTCTTGGCCAAACTCCAAGCAAACATGTGAGGTACCCTTTCAGTATCTTAGAAGCCATTTCAAAGCTTGCCAATGAAGGTTGCTAACCACCAGCAATCATGAAACTTTTCTTAAGTTCTATTTACTTTTTTTGAGTTTTTTTATAGCTAATAGATATTGTTCTTGATTTTTTCTTGATATTCTAAAAAGAAAATGATGAATTTTTTATATTAATTCTATTCTCATATCAATTTTTTCATCTAGTTACTTATAGTAAATATATTCGGAACGTGTCATATTTGAAAATGTCATGTGTTTATGTAGATAATAATGTCATTATAAGTTGATAATATGAAAAATAATCATCAGATAAATGTTTGTTTCATATATAGATTTGTAAACATAGATTTACTTAGTTTTGTCTCCATAAATTTACAAAGTTATAATACAACAAGGATTGCAAAAGGTATAAGTGTTAGTTCAATACCAATTAATTGTCACGAATATTTCTTTTTAGATAACATGCGTGAAGTTCAGTCAACGAAGTGTACACCAACATCATATAGAATAATTAAGTTGCTACATCACAAAGGAGAGGGGTTTAGTGAGACTACAAAATTCAGAAGCAAAAATAGTTGCATGAAGACAGTATTAGTGCTTAATATCATTTTATTTGAACATATAAATGAAGCAATGTGTTAAGCGAATACTTTTTCATTAGATAGGTTGAACTATAGTGTTAGAGACTTTTCATAGTATGTTTCTTTATATTTCTAGCTTATGTACAAAACTTTTGGTTATGGTAAGAAATTAATTGATTTGTATAGATTTTGAAGTATTTACTTTATACATTGGTAATTTTAGGTTTAAATTACCTAAACTGTGTACTATGCTTTACCTTTGTAGGGTTAAAACCTTTTAGATTTTTTTGTTGTTCAATTGATTTATCTATTAACTATATAAGTTTAAATAGTCATAAGGACAAACTAGCTTGATGTGTTAAATTTTCCTTAAACATAATATTTAGATAGCAAAAGTAGTAATAGTCCTTCCATTTCTTTTTGTTATATGTTTCTTTTTAGTCTAACATTTTTGGATTTTCTATTTTTGATAACATGTTCCAGCTACTTTCTCCTCTTTTTCCACCCATGTCATCTACTTTTTAATATCTTAACTCATTTTTAATTTCTCTCTCCCACTTTTCAGGATCTCATTACACCTTTTCAGTTTGAGTTTTTCAGTTTCTCACTTTATTTGTTTATATGCATATATTAAAATTCAAATTTCTAAATAAATAGGTATATTAGGACAAATTTGCTGAGCAAAAGGTGAAGTCGATACACAGGTACGATATGGTTTACCTCTATCAATCATTGACAATGTCAAATGCACTTCATACAATGATTCACTTATGAATGTTAAATATATGTTACTATCTAGACAAGTATATTACTACTTGAATTTTTGGCATTCAATACATCTATATACCTTTTTTTTTAGTTTTTATTGTACGCACATCATATAATGTTCAGAAAATAGGTTTATATTTGGTGTTGATAGTTTTAGATGATATGATGCATTGTAATAATAGAGTAAATTTTTACTCTTTTTTTAAGGTGGGGGTGGGATGGGGTGGGGACTGCAAGGGTAGGGTAAGGTAGGGTGGGGGTTGTGGTGGGATTGCAGTGGGGGTGGTGAGGGTGGGGTGAAGGTCCTGGCGGGAGTAGTGATAATGGTGGCTAGGTGGTAATGGTTATGGAGGAAGATGGATATAGGGCAGGGAGAAAAAAGAAAAAAAAATACGATATAAATACGGGAAACAAATAGCATGTAGGTTTATATCATAAGAAATTGGTTAATGGTAAAAAAAGGCATTTGATTGAAATAAAATAGATGCAATAATGAACAAATGACAAAAAAAAGTAAGAAAAAGAAAAAGAATTTAGTAAAATGAAGTATAATAAAAAATTTAATAAAGGGAGAAGTAATAACTTGGGTGACACTAAATATAGGGCAATATGAATCGAATCCCGTAAATCTTTCGTGTTGTAAATGATTAATTAGCAAGCAATAAATCTTTTCAAACTTGGTCTCAATTGTTTTCGTCCTTCTTCTCTCCGTCACCTTCAGTTCCATCGCCAGCTTGAATACCAAATAAACTAAAGAAAAGCGACATCTAAGTTGGCGGATTGCACTTCGAAATTCACTAACATCTAATAAGATAGTGAATGTTGTTTGGTTTGCCTAAACTGTAGAAAATTGATATTTTTCTATTTAAATTCAAGGAAGAAAGATTGGGATCAAGAATTTTGTTGAATGTTTTTTCTTTTTCAATGGATGAAGAAACGCAGAGAAATAGATGATGGGTATGAGCCGTGAAGTTAGTGCTTAGAGATAAGCGAGGTAAATCTTACCTATGTTTGTGTTGGAATTGGGAATGATTTAGGGAAATAACATGTGGGACTGGTTGACGAAAAAATATTTATCAACAAATTGATGGACCATCTATAAAACAAACCTAATCTAATTGTTAAAAAAATTATGTACGAAGTCTGTTGTACCATAAAGATAAAAGTTATTAGCAAATAAGTCCTCCGTTTTAAAATAAATGAAACAAGAGGAGGCACGATAATAAATGAGAGGAGAGCGATAGAGAGAAATATAAAAGGGATTCATATGATGAAGATAGAGAAAGATAATGTAATTGCCACTAAAACTATACTTATTGAACAAAAAAAATCTTGTGCATCATGCACGGGCCCAACAAGATCTATAAGGAATCTGTTGTTCATGAATTATGTGAATTCTTAGATGGCATACTAAGCATAGGAGACGGAAAAGTTGGGTGTTTTTAATGATGGTGAAGCCATAAACGATGTTGCAAAAGATATTTTATAGATCGTGGAGTAGATCCAATTTCAACAATTGTTGATAGCACATACCTAAAACTACAAGAGCATATTTGGGAAGCTAAATACTTCCAAGAAAGAGCTATTTTGGCGCCAACAAATGAGATAGTAGAGATAGTCAATGATCATGTTTTATCTACCATTCCTAATGAAGAGAAAGTGTATTTGAGTTCGGATGCTATAAGCAAAGAAGAAGGCAATTTTGGAGTACTTGAAATATACTCCCACTAAATTCCTCAAGATGCTCAGGACTCCCAAATCATAACATACGATTAAAGGTTGGTGCGCCACTTATGCTTCTAAGTAATATTGATCAAATATTTGGATTATGTAATGACACGAGATTAGTTGTTAATCATTTAGGCAATCATGTTATTGAAACTACTGTTATTTTCGGAAGCAACGTAATATTGAAAAAAAAGTATTTATCACAAGAATGACAGTACGGTGTTTGACTCCACCAAACTTCCTATCAAATTTTGGAGACGGTAGTTTTTCTGTGATGGCTTATCTTGCTATGACTATAAATAGAAGTCAAGGACAATCTCTGTCTCATGCAGGCATGTCCCCGAGACCTGTTTTCAGCCATGAACAATTTTATGTTGTCGTTTCCAGAGTTACGAGTAAAAAAGGTCTCAATATCCTTCGTTTGATAAAGAATACGGTGTGCGTACAAATACAACAAATGTTTACAAGGAAGTGTTTGCAAACATATAAATTGATTTAGACATTTATATTACATTTATATTTGTAATTTGTGTTATTCACCACTCTTACATTATGATTTTATGTTTTTTTGTAATTTGAGTCATTGTTATTATGTGACTACCTTTAAATATGTAATAAAGGATAAATACTCTTGTGCATTATACACGGATTCTAAAACTAGTTTTATTAAAAAAAACACAAAAAGAGAAAATCAGAGAAGAAGTGTCATGGCGTGCCGATGGAGGAACAATGATGACCAACAAAAATTCTCCTCTCTCTCTCACCTTTCTCTACCCCGCTATAAAGTTTTTTAGGGTTATGAAAGTTTAGTTGCTTACTGTTTAAGGATATGTATGGGTTTTATTCAAAACAAATATAAAAAAAAATAATTAAGTAACTTTAAAGTTTGGGGTCAAGTCCGGGTCTAGAATATTAAGACCTGAATCCTAATATTTTCACTTGAACTCAGACCCAGACTCTTAGGGTGTGAAAACATTGGACCCAAATCCTTAGATTAGGATCGGGTCCAACATGTTACGGGTAGTACTGGACCCATGTCCATCCCTAACTGCTAATGAAGTATAACTTTTATGTTTTACAATCATAAACTTAAAAATACTTATGATCATAGTTTAAGTTTATGTATTATGTTGTCTTGTGCTTTCCAATCGAAAAGTAGGGCAATAATGCATCGAGAGTCTAAGTTCTGCTGGTAACAACTTTTATTAACCTATTAAACATGGCTTGAAATCGAGATGTTACAATATGTTATTAGGAATTATGTTCGACCATATATCACCTTGATTTCATCTCTCATTCTAAAACTATACCAATAATATTAATCAAACTCCCCTCAATAACTTTTGCAATTTAACATGCCTAATGGCTTTTACTACGTAAATAGTGCTACTTATTGTAATGGGAAAAATAATTATTTATCTCTATTGAGTGATTTCGTTAAATAGATATAGCATTTTCTAACAGTGATAGTGATCCATAGCTAAAGTGAAAATCGTCATTTTTTTTGTGGGTTTGCCGTCTGTCTCTTGATCAAAGGCTAGGTAGCATCCCCTAAATGTAAGTATTGGTTTGGTTGACATTATTTAATATAGGAAGTTAAAATTCCTAAGAATTGAAAATTTTAATGTTGTTTGGTTAACAGATTCATGGGAAGTAGAAATTTATAGGAAGTTCCACTTCCTAGAAAATGGAGGAAATTACTTACCTAGGGGACCTAGGTAAGTGGAAATTTTAATAGGATGTTTAAATAGTCATTAGGCATTACTCGTATATTCAACCAAACAAAGCACTAAATGCCAGATATTAATGAAATCTCATATAATGTTTAAATAGTCATTAGGCATTACTCGTCATTTATATCATTAGTGTTGGATTTCTAGGTCTCAAGACTAAAGAACCCTTCATAACTTCATTAATTTTCTACAACGGTTTTCATTAGAGATGGCCAACAATGCGGGTCAATTTAGCCCATTCAGCCCAGCCCACCTCGTACGCTGTGTTGGTCTGGCCAGCAAAAAGCCCAGTCCAGCCAAACTCGAACCGTGAAATTGGTGGGTAGGTTGTGGGCCAGATTTCTTGACCCCAACCCATGATAGCCCACTACCAAAACCGCCCAGCCCGAACCATGAAACTGGTCCAACCCGTCCCATGAACCAGACCTGCCCAATCCAAGTAAATATTGAACCAAATTATGTATATTTTAATCAAATTGTATATATTTTAATCAAATTGCATATAATATAATTCAATCAAATTTAAATAATAAAATTATTCATTAATATTAATATTTGTATATACTTTTGATTCGTTTTAAAGATTTTGTGTAACAATAATGAAAAATTTCAATGATTAAATAATTTTGAAAAAAAAATTATCATGTCGGTTCGTCAGCCCGGTCCAGCCCACCAGATCCACGAATCGTGAAAATCGGTAACAGACCGGTGTGCGCCAAGATTTTTCAGTGCGCGGACCAGCCCGCCTAACCCATGAATTTCACGGTTCGGTCCTGGGCCGTGAAATCTCAGCCCATCGCACTACGGTTCACGGTCCGGCCCGCCCAGCCTGCACTAGTGGCCATCACTAGTTTTCATTTTATGCGTGGAGTAAATTAAACTAAACGTCTTCATAAGAAACGACCATAGTCCATATAGGTGAAACTGTACTAGAATTAAAGTTGTCCTAGTAATTACAAGACTCTTCTTCCACTACTATAAAACTAGCCTTCATATGCACGCGATGTGTGCATTAATTTCAAAATTTGTTATTCTATTAGATACTCCATTCATACTTTATTTATGATTAAACTTAAATATGAAAAATTCAACAGTTAGATGAATTTAGATATATTAATTCGCTAATGTAAAAAAATAAAAAAGGTTGTGAGTGATTGTAAACATTAATTTTTTGTGAATGAATATTGAACAGAAAGAACAAAAATAATGAGTCGGTTTAACTGAATTAAAGAGTATCAAATGTAGTGAATGTTCAGACTTTTCATATGCACGTTATGTATGCCATCTTTTTTTATAAGGTATAAATATTTTGTCCATTTAATTTTTGATTGAAGTATTTGATGCATATACCATTTTAAACTTGTTTTAAATGGCAAGTTGGAATGAGAATTTTTAAATGATTTGCTTTTGTAATTTTCTTCATTCCATTAATTAGATCATTAAGGGTATTTTAGTCACTTCAAAAGAGGACATCATACCTCCTCCCTTGACTTATATAATAGAGATATGTTTAATTCTCACCTCTTACAAAAGAAATTCCAATTTTTTCCCCTTCTTACATGTAAATTCTCCTTTAATAAAACATATGTGATATTGTACAACTTGTAAGTTGTATAAAAGTATGTTTTTGACTTTTGGCTTCCAGCGGATTATGTTGAAAATCTTGATCCATTGTGTATTTGTGTTTATGAAGAAGTCGTATAACATTAGGTATTGTCGTATTTGGGGAAAGTGACAGCATTTTTGTGTGTTAATTTAAACAACAAAATAAAGGTAAAATAAATTGGATACATGAATGTGTGACACATTAATTGTTTAATACTCCAAATAGAAGCATTGAAAGAAGAAATTAAATAGAGTTGGGATCTCTATTCGTTTAAGTCCTATTCTTATAGCGTTCCTTGCCAGATCAGGCACTCCAGTTCACACTATTAAAAGCATTCTCATCTATCAAGCGGAAACTTTAATAACAAGGCATTTTTATTTGAAATTCCAGATCAAACCCCCATCTCAAAAAAAAACTTAGTTTTTATATGCGAGTTATACCTCAGTTAATTATATTTTTTTATTTATTAATATTAATAAAATAATAATATATAATTAATATAAGTATGAGTTATATTGTCTAAATCATAAGGTTTTCCAAGTGTTGACCAAAAAACTTATAATACATACCAAATGGGTTTTCATATTTTAATTTCCTTTTCTTAATTTTCAAACCAACTTTTTTTGTGTAATTTGTGAAAGGATTGCATTACTTACATGGTGCATTGTTTACCCAATTTATATTAGCATGCAGAACTATTATAAATGTTAATGAACCATATTGTTTGAACTTTGTAAATATGAAATATTATGTTGTCACCATATAGTGCTAACTTTTTTGGTTGAAGATTCTAATTGATTTTGTGAATTAATTGTATCAATCTAGTTTGTCAAGTTATTAATATGATTGCATATTTCATTTTTGACCTACTCATATGACAAGTTTCATTGATTCTCATTTTTCAATTTTCTATAAAACGAAAACATTGTTTTAAATTATTAGAGGGTATTTTAGTCACTTCAAAGGAGGACACCACACCCCCTCCTTTAGCTTATATAATAGAGATTTGAGTGTGTTTTGGATTATGTAACAAAATCTCACACTTATAAAGATACATTCTCCAACAAAAATGACATGAACTAAACAAATAATGACATAAATCTAACTTTGTAATTTGTTTCATGTCAATTGAGATTCTTTATACAAAAAGAGCAGTGATTTTGAATTATTGTACACTAAGGGCCTGTTCTCCCCAGCTTATTTTCAGTTCAGTTCAATTCAGTTCAGTTCGATTCAGTTCAGTTCAATTCAGTTCAGTTCAGTTCAGTTCAGTTCAGATCAGTTCAGATCAGTTCAGTTCAGTTCAGATCAGCTCAGTTCGGTTCAAATCAGTTCAGTTCAGTTCAACTGTTTTATGCCGAAGAGAACAGACCCTAAGTTATAGGTAACAGTTACACTTACACACAAGCATATATACAAATATATTAAAAGGTGTGTGTGACAATGTATATACGCCACGTGGCACCTCTGTTACTCCACTAGAATTGTTCAATGTGTACATAAGTCATGTCAATTAAATAACAAAAGTAAAATTAGCTTGCAACAAGATTTGAACCTATGGCATAAATCTAACTTTGTAATTTGTTTCATGTCATTTGAGATTCTTTATACAAAAAGAGCAGTGTTTTTGAATTATTGTACACTAAGTTATAGGTAACAGTTACACACAAGCATATATACAAATATATTAAAAGGTGTGTGTGACAATGTATATACGCCACGTGGCACCTCTGTTACTCCACTAGAATTGTTCAATGTGTACATAAGTCATGTCAATTAAGTAACAAAAGTAAAATTAGCTTGCAACAAGATTTGAACATATGACCTATTGCTATTATAGCATAACACAATTATCATCTCAACCAACTTTTAATCATGCTTGAAGTGTCCACATTATTATATTTGTACCTTTTAAATGTTGAGTTTTCCTTAATATATTTTAATGGGAATGGAAAAAGAAATCATATCAAGTTCGGAAAACAATACCAACCTGTGGCAACGTCCGGGCCCAAATACTAGTTTAATCTTTACATTCCGAAAGAATATTTGATTGATACATGTTTTAACACAATGTATTGATCCATATGTTTAAATTAAAGACATATATTATATAATATACATCTCTATTAAATAAGTGAAAGGGGAGGAAGATGGTATCCTCTCATAAAAAGTCTAATATATCCTTAATAATGAAATTAAATTGCCATATAAATCTTTTCTTCTTCTTAATTGCCATATATATTAAACAATTTAATAATGGAATTAAATTTGAAATTTTAATTAAATATTACATTATGGAGAATGATTTCCTCTTATTACCTACGTGTGAAAAAAAAAATTATTCAAAAATTAAATTGATAATATAACTTAATTGACACAATTAAAAGAAAAAAAAAATTAAAACTTGAATTTCATATTAATAATTATACTCATAATATTTTAAAATCTAAATGTTGATTATTCTTCGGTAATTTCTATTATATAAATCAAACTCTTTTCGACGATTGAACTTGATAATTAAATTATTCAACTTTATTTGAGGACAGACTTTCTCACTAGGGGAAAAAACATAAAGGGCTGCGCAGGAAGGGCTGCGCTTTGCGCTTTTCGTAAAAGCGCAGCCCTACTAGTGAAGGACTGCGCTTTTTTAAAAAAGCGCAACCCTACTAAGAAGAAGGGCTGCGCTTTTTAAAAAAGGCGCAGCCCTTCACTAGTAGGGCTGCGCTTTTTTGGTAAGAAGGGCTGCGCCTTTTTGAAAAGCGCAGCCCTACTAAGTGAAGGGTTGCGCTTTTTTAAAAAGCGCAGCCCTTCTGCTTAGTAGGGCTACGCTTTTTTAAAAAAGCGCAGCCCTTTCTGAAAAATTTTGAAATTTCGGAATCGCGCGCTTTGAAATATTGAGCGGGGATTCGTCAATATATTATCCCTCATTCTCTCTCCTCTCTCACGTCCCTCATTATTCCTTTCCTCCTTATCTCTCACCCTCTCTTCTCTTCTCATCTCTCTCTCTCAAAAACTCCCATAAACATTTGTCTCAAAAACCCATTTTAAGTTTTTCCGATCTGCACTAAACATGACGACGGAGTCCGATTGCCTATTGTGATACCTTTTCGGAAGCGGAACGAGCCAACGAGTCAAACTCACTGCTATGCTGTGACGTTTAGGCTTTTTAAGCCATCCGAGTTCGTTTAAGCCTCCAAATAGCCATTTGAAGTTTTTCCGAAATTTTTTTTTTCCTTTAAATTATGTATTTGGGTTTTGTTTTATGTATTTAAACATTATTAGGTTGTAGTTCTTGTATTTTTTCAGATCTATAATGTTCTTGTATACTTCTCTTTGTTTATATATTTTGATTAATAATGTTCTTGTATACTTCTCTTTGTTTTGATTAATGTTCTTGCTTGTATACTTCTCTTTGTTTTGATTAATGTTCTTGTATACTTGTCTTTGTTTTGAATGTTATTCTTGTATACTTCTCTTTGTTTATTTTGATTAATGTTCTTGTATACTTCTTGTATACTTCTCTTTGTATATTAGTTTTTGTTCCTTTTTTTCATTTTCGTTTCATTCTTTTTATTGTTTTGGGTTTAGTATTTTCGTTTCGTTTCTCTTCTCTTCTGTTTAATTTCAGAAAATGTGAGATTATGAGTAAAAAAATGACAAAAAAAAATTTTTTTTTTTTTTTTTTTTTGGTAGGAAGGGCTGCGCTAGTTAGGAAAAAGCGCAGCCCTTCTAGCCCAGAAGGGCTGCGCTTTTTCCTAACTAGCGCAGCCCTTCTGGGCTAAAAGGGCTGCGCTTTTTCCTAACTAGCGCAGCCCTTCTTGCTTAAGGGCTGCGCTTTTCTAGCGCAGCCCTACTTAAAAAGTGAAGGGCTGCTACTGAAAGGGCTGCTGTCAAAAAGCGCAGCCCTGCATGCCTTTTTTTAGCGCAGCCCTTCTTCATTTTTCCACTAGTGTTTTCTAATGTACATTTCTTTCTCTCAATAATATATTTGAATAATGATGAACAAATAACTAATAAAACCAATGAAACATTGATGTAAGAAAAATATAGTAAAAAGTTAACAATAATTATAAATGAATTTTCGAATCAATTTTTTTTATAACATTGATGAATAACTAATTGAGAAAAACAAAAAACATTAATAGAACACGCAATCCATAGCGTGAAAAAAAAAAGCTAGTATGTATTTATGCTATGCACAGACCCATTATAAAGGTCTATAATTGATTGAATGATCTAGTTTCTCAACTTGTTGCACATACACAGACTTCTAAATCAAGAAAATTGTGATTGATTCTTTTCCATAATTTCTCAATTCTCATGATTTATCAACTGCAATGAATTGAAGACATCTATTTTCCAAAATCCAGCTATGGAAAAATATATAGGAAAATTTGCCAAAAAAAACCTTCAAAAGGTTCAGTTTTGCGAAAAAAAACCTTATAAAGCATTCTTTGCGAGAAAAAACCAAAAAGTAAATTATATTTGCAAGATGAAACCTAAATCATTTTCCGGTGTTGACCACAGATTTTTCGGCGTTGACCACTTCTATTTCCCTTCTTCCTCCCTAATCAACACCTAGCCACCACTACCAACACTTGCCACCAGCCCCTCACCCACCCGACCACCCTTGCTGCCCCCACTTCACCCCCACCCCCAGCCCCCACCACGTACAATCCCCCCCCACCCCCACCAGACCCACCACCACCCGTATGTGGCATCCCCACACCGTACCCTCCACCCCATCTTCGCCCCTACCATCTCTCCTCTCCCTTCTTCCTCCCCCTTCCTCTCCCTTCGTCCATCCCTTCCCACCGCGAACCCCCCTCTGCAACCCCCTCTCTCTCTCCATTTTTGTTATCTGCTACAATCTCTCCTATCTTTATGCTTTAGGGCGCCGGAAAAACCTTGGCTGGGTGGGAGGGGGAGTTGTGGGGGGATGGGGATTCTGGGTGGCGCAATAATGAACGAAGGGAGAGGAGAAGGGGAGCAGTGAGGGAGGGAAGAATAAGGGAGATGAGATAGGTAGGGGCGAAGGGGGGGGGTGGGGGCTTCCGCCTGAGGGGGTGGAGGGAGGGGTTGGGGGCTGCTAATGGGTGGGCGGGCTGCAGGTGATGGGGTCTAGGTGGGGGTGAAGTGAGGGGTGGTGGGGGGATGGCAAATTGGAGTGGATAGTGTGCAATTACTAAATTGCCAAGGTCAACGCCGGAAATTAAGAGGTCAACACCGAAAAATGGTATAAGGTTTCATTTTGCAAAAAAAAATAAGTTTTAGGTTTATTTTCGCAAAAAATGCTTTATAAGGTTTTTTTTCGCAAAAATGAACTCGTAAAAGGTTTTTTTTGGCAAATTTTCCAAATATATATACACATGGAATAATCATAAGTTCGGATCAAATACATGAAGGTAATTAATTATATATTACAAGTAACTAATAATAACTCTATAACTTAACATAATCTCATTATCTAACCTTTGGATTTCAATGCAAGTGGAACAGGTGGAGCCATAGTCCTTCTCTTCCAAAGATTGACTTCTTTCCTTGGTTCTAAACATAACCCACCCATCACATGATCATCATGATCAATTGATGATCTTCCACCTAATAACATAGGTGCAGAGTAGGGGATAATTACCTCCCTCTGATCATCATCATCATCACTACTATGATCTCTTCTATGATCATCATCATCAGAGTAATAATCTCGATCATGATCTAACGGTGCGATCTGAGCCGTCCAATCAAAGTTAGTTAAGGATTCTCTCCCACTTGCAAATTTATTCATTTGTCCCAAAGAAGGCACCATAGCCGTTGATGTGATCTTATTATTACTAGAATTATGATCCAGTGTATCTCTCCTACCATGCTTACCATGTCCCAAAGAAGGCACAGCCGTAGATTTCTTATCAAATTTCGATGATGATGATCTGTTAAAAAACTTACTAATTGCGGAGCTACTTTTCTTGACTTGCTGATGATCAGATTTTGTGTTTATACTATTTTTAGAAGCTTTTTTCATCAACTTCTTTTTCTTGTGCTTGTACTTGATCTGCCCCATGCAAGAGACCTTTGGTGAGGTGGGCTCATGGGCCTCGAAACTTCCATCCTTGTTGGGCTTTGTTCGGGCCTCGTCGGGTAGAGTGGAGAAGTTGATTGGGCCCGAAAAGCCCTTGTGTGCATGGGCTTTAAGCTTGGTGGAGGAGTGGTGGTTGTTGTGGTGGTTGTTGTGGTGGTTGTAGTGATGATGATCCCTTCCAGGGCTAAAATGAGCATTATTATTGCTTTGAAAGCTTGCTGCTGAAGCTGGTTTTGGTAAGAATTTGAGAAATAAACTCCTTGGTTTATTTGAGTTTTCCATGGCAAGAAAAGAATTTGGTGTAATTATGAATTATATGATTCCTTGATTTTTGTTCTACTCCATGCACATAAATGTATGGAGTTATATATGCATGTATGTAAAAGAAAGAAAGAGTAAAATATAATTGTTAAAGTGTATTTGAAGGAAAATGGAAGAGTAGGTGGTGAGTATGTGAATTGGGCAATTTATAATAATTGACCTTTTCATGTTAAGAAAGAGGTAGAAAAAGGAGGAAATTAAATATGTGATTGGAATGGTCAAAGAAGAGGATTGAGGTAATGACTTGGCAAATAGCAAGGGTAACGGGTAAACTCAATATGAATTTTATGATCTCTTCTTAACTAACATTGATGACAAACATTTATTTAGTTTCAACTAGGCAGACCATAGAATGGATCTGACTCAGCCTACATTGTTTTACTCTTCCAGCTAACTCTTGAGGTTTTTCCTTTGAGATGTGGTAAAGATAAGGTTTTGTTTTTAAAAACTAAAATTCATTCATTTTTTCAAAAATACACGGCATTTATAATAAAAGTCCAAATCTAATTAATAAACGGTTTTTTCACCAAATACCCCGACAAATAAAAAAATTCACCATATACCCTCAATGTTTTAGAAATGCACCGTATACCCTTGAGTTTTCGAAAATGCGCACCAGATACCCTTTTGCCTAACTGCCGTTAACCCACAGTTAGCTTTATTTACAATTTTACCATCATTAACCCTAATCCTAATTAAACCTAACCTAATCTAACCCTAATCCTACCCCTAAACCCTCCCTCTTACCCTAACCCTACCCCTTGGCAGCCCCCACCCCCACCCCCTCCTCCACCACCCCAGCCTCTACCCCTCCCTCTCCCCCACCGTCGATGTTTGGCCGGCCTCCCCCACCGTCGATGTTTGGCCGGCCTCCCCCACCCCCACCACACCGTCGTTGCGCATGCCGGCCACCCCCTCCTCTCCCTGCGCGTCTGTTCGCCACCCCTCACCCTCCCTCTTCGTTCTGCGCCGGAGTCCCCCACCCCCTCTTCGTTCTTCGCCGGAGTCCCCCACCCCCTCTTCGTTCTGCACCGGAGTCCCCCACCCCTTTCACCGTCGACTCCGCCGCCACTGTGCAAAAATCCGACTACCATGTGGTGAAATCTAACCCAGCCCCCGAGAAAATCCCCCACCGATAACCCTCGCGAACCGACCACCCTGCTCGCGAACCAACCGCCCTGCGCGAACCGACTACCCTGTGCGAACCGACTACCCTGCGCGAACAGTTGATGTGATGGTCAACGAAGAGGGGGAGGGGGAGAGGGAAGGATGCTGTCGGGGAGGAAGGAAGGTCGGCGGTGGAAGGGAGGGGGATGCGGCGGTGGAGGGGGAGGGGTGGGGCTGGGGTGGGGGTTAGGCCTGGGGTTGAAGGGTGTCGGGCTGGGTTAGGGTTAGGGTTTGGGGTAAGGGTAAGGGTTAGATTAGGGTTAGGATTAAGGTTAGGTTAGAATTAGGGTTTAGGGTTAATAATGGCAAAATCGTAAATAAAACTAACGACGACTTAACGTCCGTTAGAAAATGGGTATATGGTGCACAGTTTTGAAAAGTCAGGGGTATATGGTGAATATCTGAAACATTGAGGGTATATGGTGAATTTTTTAATTTGTCGGGGGTATTTGGTGAAATAACCGCATAAATAGTACTTTCTCTATTTTATTTAGTTGCAATATTTAGACTTTTACGATAAAATTTAGTAATTCTTCTTTAGGAGAGAATCCAACTTGAATCTTCCCAAAATATTAAGTATGTTATGAGATACGACCTTTTGAAATTGACCCTTATAAACAAATAGAGTTACTCTAATGAACAGATAAAGTTACTCTTATGACCAAATGGAGTTACTTGTATGAATATGTGGTTACTTTTAACAATAAAAGGGTGTCACTCCTACAAAGAAATGTGGTTACTCTAATAAGCAAATAGGATTACTCATATGATTGAAAGAGTTTACTAGTATGAATAAATTGGGTTACTCCTTATGAACGAATGAGGTTAGTCTTGTTAATAAGTGAGGGTTACTTGTATGAACAACTAGGGTTACTGATATGAATGAAATGGGGTTACTTATGTGATAAATTGGGTTACTCCTTATGAACGAATGAGGTTATTCTTGTTAATAAGTGAGGGTTACTTGTATGAACAACTAGGGTTACTGATATGAATGAAATGGGGTTACTTATGTGAATAAAATGAGGTTCCTCGTATGATTAAATGGGGTTACTAGTATGAATAAATGGCTTACTCCTGTTAAACGAATGAGATTACTCGTATTAATAAGTGGGGATTACTTGTATCAACAATTGGGATTACTGATGCGAATAAAATGGGGTTACTTATGTGAACAAATGTGGTTACTCGTATGATTGAATGGTGTTACTGGTATGAATAAGTAGGGTTACTCTTTATAAACAAATGAGGTTACTAGCTCGTATTAATAAATAAGTGGTTGCTTGTGTGAACAATTGGGGTTACTCGTATGATTAAATGAGGTTACTCATATAAATAAATGTGGTTACTAGTATGATTAAACGAGGTTACTCATAAGATTAAACAAGGTTACTCATAAGATTAAATGAGGTTACTCATAATATTAAATGAGGATACTCATAGTACTAAATGAGGTTACTCCAACAATATTTCAAGGTTACTCATATAATATTTTAAGGTTACTCATATGAACAAATGAGACTACTGGTATGATATGGTATGAATAAATAAGGTTACTAAGATGAACAAAGGAGGTTACTCAAATGAAATCCCCAAATCGAAGCAAACGTTAAACTAACTTCTGTTTAGAATTCCCAAATTAACTTATCCAATTCTATCTTCAAACTCTTTTTCCCTCAAAGATAACAGTTTAGAAAGAGGGGAGAGAAAATACCAGATACATATCAAATGTAAGAGTTTTTCAGAGATTGAAAAGAAAGAGAAGAAGAAGAAGAGAGAAAACGAGTGAAGCTTCCTTCAACGGAGGAGAGAGAAAATAGAAGAAATGAATTGAAGAGAGAGAAAATGTTAGTCATGAAGAGGTCCAGGAGAAGTACCCTCGTCGTCGGCTTCAACCATGAGAGAGAAGAGTTTGGTATGTAATTCACCGGAGAATTACGTGGAAGAAAAAGCGGAATTTCAACCTGGATTTATATATGGGCCGGCCACACAAGAAATTTCTAGTGCGACCGGCCAAATATAAGAATTTGTGTGTGTATGTGTGTGTGTGTGTGTATGTGTGTGTGTGTGTGTGTGTATATATATATATATATTAAGAGTATAAGGGGGCATTTGGTATAAATAGTGTAAATGGAATGGAAAGGATTTTAATAAGAAGGGAAAGGGTGATGATAAGCGTTACCTTTATTTTATGTTTGGTATGATGGTGAAATGGAAACAATATGAGAAGATTATGATTGAGGAAGGGGATGGATTTTGTTTCCACTAGTTTAACAAGGGTAACAAATGGGAGGATTATGTTACCCTTTGGAAACTATTTTTGTTACTTATAACTCATGTCAAACAACTAGAAATGAAAACACTTACTTGAATTCGTTTCCAACATAAAAAAAACTTCATACCAAACACCCTCTAAGTATCTAATTAACATAATTACACAAGTCTAAGTGTGAACACTAACTATATTTACATATTTACTATAATATTCTCCTTGCACAATTTTAGTCATTGATATCTCCAATTTTATATAAGTATAAAAATTTGATATAATTTAAAATTATATATTGGGAATGAACTTAATTACATGCACCTACACAACTATATTTAATATTACATACTAATCATAATTAGACCATGGTAATAATAGCACTAAAGTATTCTATAGAACAGGGTCTCACATTTAAGGGGCCCCCAAACATTGTAAAACATGGACTATTGATCAAGAATTTCATTTCTAGAAAGAAAATTTCCCACCTTTAATTCTTTGCTTCTACGTCAAGAAATCAATCGGTTTTGAATTTTGGTATAACAAGTACAACAACTAATTTTTTTGAGAGAAAGTACAAAAACTAATTTTGTTTTTTATACTCCCTCCATCCCGTAATAGACTTTCATTTCTTCTTTTCACGTGTTGTATCATTAATATCTTTCATTAAATATTAGTAAAAATTATAAAAGTTTGATTTACGTACGCACTTAATGCGACGAATCAAACAAGTCCCCGTATGACAATATCTTTTTTTTATATATATTGGAAATCTTTTTGGAAGATTTTCTTTACTTAATAGTAGTATCAAAATTAGACATGCGAAGTCTATTGTATGTTGACTGAGGGAGTATATGTATAACCAAGTTTGCCTCTAATTTTCCCAAATTCTACAGTTCTTTTTATCTAGTTTACTACTCAAATAGGAAATAATTACTAGGGTTGTTCATAAGCATCTGATCCGGTCGATCTGATCCACGATCCCGTCGATCCCGTCCGATTTTTCGAATATTCGATCCGCTTTTATCCTAGCCCCATTACAATCCTGAGAAAGACCTCTTGAGCACGTGTTTGATTGTTTATTGGATTAATACTGAGCTAATTTCTCAAAGTTAAAGATTAAGTTTGTTGTTTGAGTCGACCTCATTAGGATGAGCGACATTATACCTTTCTAAGCACATGAGGGTGCGAGTGGGAAGGGATATTATGGTTGGGTTGATGAGTGATTGGACACATATTATGCCCACCACTAAATTAAGAGGATTGACACCTCAGTGAGCACCTTTTCAAGATTTGCATGTTATGTAGGGCAACTTCACTTGATTGTTTGCTTAGGTGATTGGTGGTCAGGGTGATCTAAACAATTGAATTTGAATTTTGCTTGCTTGAAGGATTATGAGTTTGAAAATGTTTGAGCCTGAATTTCTTATCTGAGGTGTGAAGCAATTATATTCATGTTCATGTTGTACTTTGCTTGGGGACAAGTAAACGTATAGCTTGGGAAATTTGATGTTATGGTTTTATATACAGTTTTGTCCCCTACTTATGAGCTAAAAAAGATGTCAATGGTGCTCTTAGGAGCCATTTCATGCTAACTTTCTCCATCTAGTTTTGGTTTTCTTGTTTTTGTCGAATTGTCGGTTTTAGGGAATTATTTCCCTATTTTCTATTATCTTATGATTAGTAAACTAAATTGGAGAGGTTTGAAGGCTCATATGTTGAGTCTCAAGTTCCTGATGACACTTTCCGGGACCCTTGAGCAAAAGAAGAGTTGAAGACTTGTCACTTAAAGCCAAGAGCGAAGAAAAGCACCCAGGCCCAATCACATCAGGCGGCCCAAGCCTGATCGGGCGCCCACCAGTGACAACAAGCAGTTTTGTTGCGGGCCCAATCGGGCGTCCTTCGCCCTTTCGTAGTTCGTTGTTGCAGCCCGATCGCGCGTGTATGTGTGCGTTGTTGTGTGCGTACCCAGCTGGAGCTTGAGCGGCCTGATTACATCGGGGGGATTGGCCCGATTGCATCGGGCACTGGTTTATTAGTGTTGTGAATGGAGTGATGATCCTGATTTCATCGGGCGTGTTTGGCCCGATCGGGCGGTTGACCCAATACACTTATTTTAATATTTTCGGTCTATTTTTGTTTGATTTTTCTATCTGTCCTAGGTTTAGTATAAATAGAAAAATCAGAATATTACTATTCTCCTTTTGTTTAGCTTTTGTTTCCATAGGTCTCTCTAGAGTGATTCACAAACCTCGGTTTATTGCTTCTCTCTTTTGATTAAAGATTAGATCTTTAAATTATTCGCAAGTTCAATAAAGTTCTTCAATTTGGTAATCTTCTTTATTGCTTTCTCTATTACTGATTAGATTCATCTCTTAGTGATTTGCAATCTTTCCAAGTATGAATTATTATATTGATTTTGTTATTCTTTTCATAAACATGAGTGAGTAGTCTTATTTTTAGGATTGTGAGGATCTATGTAAGCAATGAGAGATTGATAGATTAGTCTCATTGCCTTCTATTTCAATCGTTTCATGTGGTTGAATCATTCATGCTAGATTTATAAATTAGGCATGATTTGTATTTCTACTATCGCAATACTGGATCTACTTCGAGAGGAGAGATATCGTATAAGCGGTTAATCATAAGGCAGAGTGATCCTTGACATGTGAGAGTGGCTAGGTGATATTTGAGGGAGGTAATATTCGAGAGAAACTACACGTGCCATAGATAAATTGACTTATTAGGTAGTTGTTATTCGTCCCTGATTTCCCGTATTGCATGCATAGTGATCCAAAATCCTAGTTCTTTTTAAATTGAATCATTCGCTCGTATTTAATTATGTTAGTTGCTTAGTTCAGTAGAACAACTCTTTTCATCTGATTTAGTTAGTATAACATTAGAGTTCAGATAGAATAGCATAGATATCACCCTGTGAATTCGACCTATTTTCCTGCCTATTAGTTAGTGGACCTTAGGTTATTTTTTTTTATTAAGTGATACGACTTTAGCCTGTCAATTATCCGATTAGAAAGGTCAAATATTAGATCGATAATCGAAACTTAAAATTAGAACCAAAAAAACTTTAGGTATGCGATGATCATCAAGGGTAGGGTACGAGTTAAGTTTAGGTCTCTAATTTTGAGTTCACCTTAGGTTATCATATCATTTAAAATTGGATACAGTTGAAGATCAAATTTTTAGTTCTTAAGCTATTAGAAGTGTTAAGTTGATTTTCGGTCAGATCGAGTTCGAGTGATCACTTGTTTTATCCAATCAATCGTAGTATGCTAATTTTTTCGGTTATTTCCCATGGTCGAGTTTGTATACAAATAATCAAAATATTTTAACATTTAATTTGGTTATTGACCAGTGTGAAGATTAAGGTTTAACAAATACAACTACCTTTTTTCTATTACTTGCAACATCTAGGTTAAACACGCATATAAATGAATAAATTCTAAATTAGTTGATTAAATTTATTTAAACTTTAATTTCTCTAATCTCTTTCTTATAAAACACGTCTACAAAGATATATATTGCAAGTAATAAAAAGTGGAGGAAACATATTTCTATTATATTCTACTAAAAGAAAAACCAAAAATACAATTATCAATCTCTCAATATCAATTCTCTTGCCTAAATCATTTGTTTTATATTTTTCAAAATGAAGCAATCCATTATAAAAAAAAAGCTATTTTATTTTAATAAAAAATCTCAAAAGAGCTGTTTATAAGATTTCAAATTGATTATGAAAATACTCAAAATCAATCTACAAAAACGTCTCAGTAAGTGATACCATATTTGAAATAACCAAAATATTATTTTTACTATGCCACTATAAGGCTATGTTTAGTTTACCTTATTTTTACTGATCTGAACTTATCTGATTTGATTTGAATTTTTTTTTTCTTGATCTGGACTTTTTTTTTCTAATATGATCTTTTATAAAACATATTACTAGTAATATTATTATTACTTTGTATTTCATTACTATTATTACTATCATTTTTGTTAGTATGTACAACTTTTGATAATAATAATAGCATAATTAGTTTTTTTCAAAAGAACAAATTAGTATGAACATACAATTATAAATAAAAAAACACCTATTTTAGGTTAAAAACAACATATTGCTCATGGTAAAGAGAACATATATATTGTTCATATCCAAGGTCCGTTTACAATAAGAATTTAGATAATAATGAAAAGATCGTATAATGATACTAAAAAAAGAACATAGACTAAAAGAGCATACAAAATCTATTTAAAAGAACACATTCTAAAATAAAAAATAAATGTTATTTTAGATTGACGATATGTTTGGATTTAACTAACAACATATTCTTTGTTATATCAATAAATTGCTCTTTTTTATTATAATTAGACCTATAAATATATATATATATATATATATATATATATATATATATATATATGATCTTGAACAAAATTGTTATTCTTCTTATATCGTTGTCTTGTTCTATATAATCTTTGTTTTTAAAGATAAGTTGAAATCCCTTGTAGGAAATTTTTTGTACGTGATGCCAACACCATTATGTTATCCCATGCTACTCATGTTATATAAAAACTAGTACGTAACATATACTTTATATTAATCTGCCAATTTTTTTAAAAAAAAAAATCATATACTATTGTCATCTTCGTTACATGTACAATATAAATAATAACATTGCATATCAACATTGTTAATAACAAATATTAAAAAGAACATATACAAATGGTAAAAGAACATTCTTCTTCTTAAACACAAATAGCTTCAAATTGTGATATCAATGACATTATAATGATAACAACGATATTAATATTAATTACCAATATTAATAATTAATAACTACAACAATGACAATAATAACACTCCTTTTGAAAATATGTACTATTTCCTCCTTTTCCTTTTAATCTACACACTTACACTTTTCACGCATGGCAATGTAAAACTTAGAGGACATATATCTTTAGTTTTGTATTTGTAAAAATTATAAAAAGTACATATTAATAAAATAAATGTTATGATGAATCTAACAAGATCCCACATGACTATATTTTCATCCGCGTATAAATCACAAATGATGGTCAAAGTAAAATTTGTGAATAGTGTAAAATATCAAAGTGTAATAATTAAAATGAAACGGAGGGAGTAGTAAATAGTAATATGAATAGTAATAATAATCGTATAAAGTAATATTAAAAATAATAGTAATAATAATAATAACAATAATAATAATAATAATTACGATAACAATAATAGCATTAGTAATATTAATCTTCATAATAATCATAATAATAATCATGATAATAATAATAATAATAATAATAATAATAATAATAATAATAATAATAATAATAATAATAATAATAATAATAATAATAACAACAACAACAACAACAACAATAACAATAATAATAATAATAATAATAATAATAATAATAATAATAATAATAATAATAATAATAATAATAATAATAATAAGTTTTTAAATATAAGCATAATCTGAACTTATGTGATCTGAACTTATTTTTTCTAATTTGATCTGATCTAAAATAAGTAAAAATAAGGTAAACTGGACATAACCTAAAAGTAGGAACGGATCAATACTTTTTTGGTTTATTTTTTTTAATTATCTTACTATGTTGTGGTCCTAGTCTTCTTTTTAAGCTTGCTAATTTCCTCCATTTTCTTTATTTATAACTTATTGGAAAACAGAGGATTGTTGAGAAACAGTGGAATGGTAAATTCCACTGTTCACATGTGAAGTCCACATTTCCCGCATGCATTTAATGCATGTCAGGTAAATTTTCTTCCCCCGCGTGCGCTGAAATCGTTGAATTTACAATTGTGCACAGTAGAAAAATTTTGCTTATAAATACCATCAATGTAAGAAATCAGTTTACATCAATACGAATATAATACACTCTTTGATATATCTATATAGCTTTTCTCTCTCCATATTTCTCACAACACGTTATCAACACGACTTTGCTACCAAATTTTTTTTTTTAAGGTATCTTTAAAATCTTTACATCCATTTTGTTTTAAGTTTTAAATTTTTCTCGAAGCCCAACCCTTTACTATCCAAACATGGATCAACAAAGTAACGGGATTAACACTGTTTTACACAATGTCTCTGTCTCGGGTGTTTGTTTTTGGAGAGAGCGAAACAATGTGCAATTCACTACCAACCCAGCGAGGGAAACTGTAATACAGCCCCGACCCAGTAACCTTAACGACGCTACAAATACCCATACCAGAGAAAACCCACAAATTCCTGTTCCCAATACCAATAATAACCCTCCTATACAACCAACTGAAAATCAACCTCCGCCAAGTAATAAAAGAGATAGCGATGAACAATAAACTAGTAGTAAACGTCACCATGCTGCTAATGCAGCAAACAAATAATTTGATAATAACGCCACCTTCATGGAGGGAAAGGACATTTTATTTACGTTATCTTATTTGCTCTTGAATCGCCTATATGGATAGGTTAATTTTTTTAAAAAAATTGCCACCTATATGGACGGCCTAGTGAAGTGATAAAATTATTATCTCTTATATGTGAAATAATGTTGTATGTATGCAGGGAACAAGCATTCAGAACACTATTATATATTAGGAAAAATTGACAAGAGAGATCTGAGCTATGGCCGATAATTTTTAAAAGGTACCAACTTTGGATTAACCTGTGGAGGTCCTAACTATGTGGGGTCCTAACTTTTATAGGTCCTGTGTGACTTATAACTGGAAACATAGGTCATAAACAGGGGCCCACATGTGTTTAATGAAAGTAATTTTTTGGAGTTGGCCATTAACAGACCCATTAAAGTTTTTTCCCCTAAACTTAACACGCTCAACTGTTCATCTTCCTCCTCCATCTTCCTCCTCCATCGCCATTACTGTGCAGACAAGTTTCGCGATTTTGAAGCTGCTAAACCCTAGTAAGTGAATTTTCTTCAACTTCTTTGCTTATAAAGCTTGAATTTTTTTTTCCGATGGTGCTTAGTTTGAGCAACGAAGTAGAATTTTTGTGGTCTGGAAATTTTTCAGTTTAGTAAAGGTTGAATTTTTGTGGTTTGCATTTTTTTATTTTTTTATGCTCCATGAATTGAATTGTTAAAGCAAAATGTTGATTATTTTCTTGTTGTTTCATTTACTACTGTAGTTTGCAAGTGATGGAAGTTGTGACCTTAAGATTTTGGCATGGGAGAATTTTCAAAAAAACTGGTAAGGGTATGGAATACATTGGTGGAGGTGGGAGGACCTTCCCTGTTGATCTTAATGAACTGTGTTGGTTTTTTTTAGAAGATTTGGCTAAAAAATGTGGTACTTATAGGGTAATTGATAAATTTTTTTACCTTATTCCTGGGAAGACACTAGATGATGGTTTGAGAATTGTTTACAGAGATAAGGAGGTGTTAGAGATGGGAGAAATAGCAATGAAAAGCAGGTGTATTGACTTGTATGTATTACATGGGGTTGATGAACCTCAAGTGGTGGAAGGGAACCTTTTAGACTGGGCCACTAAGCAACCTGAACTCAGTGAGGGGACTGACCAAACTCAACCCAGTCAAGGGCCTGAAGCCAATTTGTCAATACCTGGGCCTGAACCAGATGGGCCTGAACCAAATGGTCCTGAACCAAATGGGCCTGAACTAAATGGAAGGAGTGGGCCAGGATCAAAACTTGGGCCTGTTCAGCAAATAAAAACAGAAGTGCCCACAAGTAAACCCTCTCTCCCAAAACAAAGGCCAGAAAAACTCAAATGCTTTGGTAAGAAAAAGCCTCCCCCACTTAGGTCTAGTCTTAGGCTACAAGAAGTTCAGATACTCTCTGAGAACCCTTTTGAAGCAAAGCCTCCCCTAGAAAGACCTGCAGCTACAACTGTTAACTGTCCTCCCAACCCACTGTCAGCACAAGGTCCCTCACAAACCCCTTCAGCTACATCTGTAGATTATCCTTCCACCTCACTGTCAGCACAGGCCCCCTCACAAACAGCTTCAGCTCCAACTGTCTTCTTTAATGAGTCCACCAAAGAACCTTTCATAGATGACCAGGAAACTCTTCCACATGATTACTATGACTGGTATGACAACAGGCCTGAGAGTCCTCATACAAGCAAGGAGTTAACTGGTGAAGAAGACAATAGTGACTCCTCTAGGTATGAACCTAGCACTGAAGGGTCAAATGAAAGTGATTCATCTGAGTATGTAGATCAATCTGAAATAGGTGAAGATGAGTTACATGATCTGTTGAATGAGGAGTATAAGGAGGTGCCTGAGGATGAAATTGAGACAATTGTTGATGGTGATTATCCTGAAACTAGTGATGATGAACTGAGGATTGCAAGAAGTAAAGTTAGAGGGACCAACACCAAACTGTCTGAAATTGCACAACAGTTGCAAAGGGAAGCTGCAGATGGAAAGATAAGAGGGGGAAATGAAAAACAACCACATAGTGAGAGTGGGTTTCTGAGTGAATATGAGGACAGTGAAGATGATATTCACACTCCTGAGAACAGTGATGTTGAAGGAGAGGAAAGAGGGCCTAGGAGGACAGGCAGGGGGTTATTGATTCATGGAGACATTGATTACAAGAACTTTTTCGGGACAGTGGGGCAGAGATTTCCAAATAGGGAATGCTTTAGAGAAGCAGTAGCTATGTTTGCTGTGCAACAAGGTAGGAATTTGAGTTTTTCAAGTAGTAATAAAAAGAGGCAGCAGAGGATGGAAGTTAGATGCAAGAAAGGATGTCCATTTAGGTTGTATGGATCTTGGGATAGTAGGAGGGCATGTTTTGTTGTCAAATCTGTTGACAGTGCACATAGTTGCACAAGGAACATGGATAGCAATAGGCAAATGAAGTCATCTTGGCTGGCAAAACAACTGCTTGAAATCTTTAAGGCTAGGCCTCACTGGCCAGCTAAGGAGATTATGGATACTGTGAGGAAGAGTTACAAGGTTTTAATTAAGAGAGCCCTAGCTTATAAAGTCAAATACAGGACTCATAGGCTCCTCCATGGATCCATGGTTGAACATTATGGGAAGCTGGGCAGATATGTAGCTGCCATCAAAGCTAGCTGCCCTAACATTGTAATTGAACTGGTTCATGCTCCTGCAAAAAAGAATGAGAAGGTCCCAGTATTTCAAAGGCTATTCATATGCTTTGATGGTGTTAGGAGAGGGTGGATTGAAGGTTGCAGAAAATTTTTAAGCATAGATGCTTGTTTCCTTAAAACATTTCTGGGTGGACAACTGTTGGCAGCTACTGGTAGGGATTCAAATGATCAGATGTACCCAGTTGCCTGGGCAAATGTGGAGGGGGAAAACAATTCTTCTTGGGAGTGGTTTATGACTCAGCTTCAACATTCCCCTAAATTTAGGTGAGGGAGAGGATCTCACAGTTGTATCTGATGAACACTTGGTAAGTCTAACAATTTTTCTTCCTTTTTCTTTTCATGAAAAGGTTCAGTAATAATGTTATGATTAATCTCATGCTATGTTCAATCTACTTGCAGGCTATTATAAGTTCTGTGCCAAAAGTACTGCCAAAATGTGAGCACAGGCACTGTGCAAGACACATTTTTGCACATTGGCACAAGGACTTTAAAGGTGATGAGATGAAATTGATATTCTGGAAAGCTGCTAAAGCTTATAGTGTGGCTTATTTCAATGATGCAATGGAAGAGATGTCAGAGGTTAATAGTGATGATGCTGCTGCATTTAGGAAACATAATCCAGATGTCTTTTGTAGGGCATTTCTGAAGACAGCTAGCAAGACAGATGTGATCACTAGCAATTTATCAGAGACATTCAATGGGTATATCATCAATGCAAGAACCAAACATCTCATTTACATGCTGGAGGATATCAGGATTGCCCTGATGCAAAGGTTGGTGGTTAAAAGACAGGAAATGGAGGCCAGCACTGCAAAGTTGTGTCCTAGGATTCAAGCTAGATTGGAGATTGAAAAAAACCTAGCTGCCAACTGCACTCCAATTCCATCAACAAATACAATATTTCAGGTGAACTATCATATGGATAGTGTAACAGTTGACCTTGAAGCTAGATCTTGCACCTGCAGGAAGTGGGACCTCACTGGTATCCCCTGTTGTCATGATGTAGCCAGCATATTCTTCTGTAGAGGAGATGCTGAAGATTATGTGGACCCAGTGTACACCAGAGAGAATTACCTGAGATCTTATGCTGGGTCAATCCCACCTCTAGTAAGTGAAAGACACTGGCCACTAGTCACTTCTCCTCTCATCCCACCACCCATTAAAGTTGGGCCTGGGAGACCAAGAATATGTAGGAGAAAAGACCCACATGAAAACCCTAAAAAACCTGGGAGATTAACCAAACATGGGGTTGAAATGACATGTACAGTATGCAAAGTTAAGGGTCATAACAAGAGGACTTGTCCAAATAAAGACAAAGCTCCTACTCATCCACCTCACAAGAAGGCCAAGACATCTGATGCTTCAACTCAGCATGTAGCTCACAATGACCCTCACTTGGATGCAACAGCAGAGCCAAACAGAACTGGAAAAGGAGGAAGGGTCATCAGGGTAGGGAAGGGTTCAAGAGGAGGAAAGAGATCTACAAATGTTGATCCCAGCACCTCAGACCCACATCCAAGCATAGCAGGGAGAGGAGGGAAGGGTTCAAGAGGTGGTAAGGGTGGGAGAGGAGGTAAGGGTTCAAGAGGTGGGAAGAAAGCTACAACCACTGTAAGTTAACCATTTGACTTTCCCTCTGTTTTCTCAATATTTCCAACTTCACCATTTTCACCTATAATATTGTTGTTCATGTCCCAAAATAATAGGTGCCTAAAGGAGTGGGTGTTTTCATAGCTGATGATGGTTCTACTTATGTGGGGGTAAGAAGCTCACAATTGTTCAAGAGGTGTTATTTTTTTGTTGTTATCATTTTGAACTTACACTTTTTTGATGTCATGTGCACAGGGAGGAAAAGTACCAAGAATCATTGGAGAAACTGTGGGTTCAAGTCAACAATCAACCCAAGCATCAACTAACTAAAACTGTTATATGTCCAATTCTGTTTTGGGAACAATATTCTGTATTTTGGCAACACTTTGGTGGTTTTGGAACAAACTTGATCTATTTTGTGCAACTGTTGTTACAATCAATTTCTATGATACAATTGTCCATTGTTTTGACAGTTATTGATATTTAAATTACATGTTGTGTCAATCAATACACTTGAATTACTTTTGTTTCTTTATATTTGCAAATACATGAAAGAGTAATACACAAAGTATGTCAGAATAGGATTCATTCATTCATCCAGAATGCATAATCATTCATAAGTTGTTACATTCTTGAAATTGAAGCCCACACAAAATATTCCCACAAAATAAGCCATCTATGGCACTTTAACCAGCCTAAACACCTACATAAAGATCCAACATACATGAAACATCTAACTTCCTAATGTCAATTTCACTCCTTACACATCCAAAAGTAAGCTAACAACATCCATGAAACAACCATCCCCATTATAGCATATCTCTATCCCCTAGCTGTCTTCTGCATTTCCCCACGCATTATTATCATCTCAGCGTTCATTTGATGCATAGACCTGTCATGCTATCCTTCTTCAACTTCAGTTTTCCAAGCTTCTCTTCCAATGTTTTAAAACCTAATTCGAGATCAGAAACTGCTGTGTATTGTTCCATTAGCTGTGACTGCAAGTCATCACATTGGTTGCACCCTTTTGTAAACATTGCCCCACTCTCCCACAAGAAAAATTCAAGATCATGCTTCTACAACAAAAAAGCGAAACAGTTTCATTAATCTTGAAACTGCAATTAAGAATCAAAAAACCCAGAAAACCCTAAAATGGGGAAGAATACTTACTGGTCACATTGAACAGCCGTAAAACCTTTTCCCATAGCTTCCACTGTTTTTCGATGTCCTCAATTTTGCAGGAATTCCATGGTTACATCTTACAATTGCTTCACTTTTGGAGTTGATAGATCCAGAGTTGCCAGATTTTTGTGCTTCCATTGGAGATTAACACAGAGAAAGAAAAAGAGATAGAGGAAGACAGAAAGAATGAAAAAGAAAGAGAGAAAGAAAGATTTTAGGCTACAAGGCAACCTAACGTGCCTTTTTAATGAAGTCACGTGAGGGTTTACCGGTTTCTGCAGGTTGGCAACCTGTAAGGACCTATAAAAGTTAGGACCCCACATAGTTAGGACCTCCACAGGTTAATCCAAAGTTGGTACCTTTTAAAAATTATCTTCTATCTTTTTTTTTTTGTATTTGTAGTTAGATATATTATATTACCAATTTACCATTCTATAATGCTTATTAATATATTTTTGTACTATACTGTATGAACTGCACAGTTAGGGTAACCCTCTATAAAAGCGGATTACCATCCCCATTTTCACCACATATCCCTTATCTTCTTCCATTTTTTTTCTCTAAACCCACAAATTTTTTTCTTCTTCCTCAACCTTCCGGCCACCATGTTTAACGCCGACGACAACCGTCCTCCACCCTCATCTTCCTCTTTTGAAGAGGATTTTAGGAAAATAAAATCTACTTATTTCTTATAGCCGGTTTCTTTTTCCTCCTCATGGCATTAATGATATATCTCCTAATACATAAATAGGAGACAAAAAAAAAAAATTTCCCCCGGAAGAATGGCGAAAAATGCACATGAATATCAATTTTTTTTGTCTTTAAGTGCATTTTAGGAAGTTTTTTTTTTTTCACTTGTTGTATTTTGTTTCTATTTTTGGTATTTTTTGTTTTTTTTTTTGCTTCATTATTATTGTACGCTATTTTTAGTTTTTTTTGTTTGTATTATTTATCTATAATAATAATGATATAAATCAGGGGGAGATAATATATATAGTGATTTATCATCATTACTAATTTCAAATATTTACCTATTTGTAGTCAAAAGAATGGGAGATCTAGTGAAAAGACAATTTAACATACTAGATCTATCTGGGCAAAAGTTTTTAGAATGGACGGTGGACGCCCAAATGAATTTAAAGGCCCAAGGACTGGAACATACAATTAAAGATGTGACAACCCAACAAGGGGATGCAACTACATCAGTTAAAATTGCGACTATACAAGAAAAGACAAAAGCCTTGGTCCTCCTAAGACATCATTTACATGAAAGTTTAAAAATGAATATCTACTTGTGGATGATCCAAAAGAACTATGGGATAGCCTAAATGAAAGATATGGGCATCACAAAAATGTGCTTCTCCCAAAGGCACATTATGACTGGACCAATCTGAGGTTCCAGGATTTTAAAACGGTCAGTGATTACAATTCAACATTGTTTAGAATTGTATCATTGTTAGATATTGTGATCATCCCATCACAAGAAGAGCAAATGATAAACAAAACGCTCTCCACTTTCCACGCCTCTAATATCATATTGGCAGAACAATACAGGTTCAGAGCTTTCAAAAAGTACTCTGAGCTAATCTCAGTACTACTTGTGGCTGAACAAAATAATGATCTTTTGCTGAAAAATCATAACTTAGACCTACGGGGTCTTCAGCCACTCATGAGATAAATGCAATAGAAAGCTCTAATCCACCAGAAGCAAATGCTATACATAGTGGTGGACGCGGTAATTACAACGGTCGTGGGAGAGGACGTGGTAATTACCGTGGCCGAGGGCGTGGACGTGGAAGAGGCCGATTTTCCCCAAGAAATAATAATTTTAAACATTCTGATAAAAATTGGGGACAATCATCTGGAAATCAGAGGCAGACGTCCTATAAAGGAAATGATACTTGCCATAGATGTGGCATGACTGGGCACTGGGGCCGCACATGTCGTACTGCCAAACATTTGGTAGATCTATATCAAGCTTCAATAAAAAACAAAGGAAAAAATGCTGAAGCAAACTTTGTTAATGAAGCCACTACATCCATGCCCAGCCTTGATGTTTCAGATTTTTTTATGGATGATGCTGAAGTTGAAAATAAGTTTGTTTAGATCACAATCGATTAATGTGCTTAGTTTATTTAAACTGCTTCAATATCCACTTTCATGTATTTGTTCCTTTATTATTAATAAAAATACGTATTTTTCTTATACTAATCATCGTATTTATTATTTATGAAGATATGAATTCATCAGAAGTTGGAACTAAAGAACAATGTCTCCTGGACAGTGGGACAACACACACCATATTGAAAAATAAAGAGTATTTTTCAAAACTTACAATATTCCAAGCAAATGTTAGTACAATTCTGGACAGCCAAGCTAATTGAAGGCTCTGGAAAAGCTTGCATTATATTTCCAAATGGGACAAAATTGATAATTAATGACGCATTATATTCGAGTAAATCTCGAAGGAACCTCATAAGTTTCAAAGATGTACGTCAGAATGGTTACCATTTGGAAACAATGACGGTGAACAAAGAGGAATTCATATGCCTAACGGCAGAGAAAACGGCAAGAAATACATCTATGAAAAATTGCCAGCAATTTCCTCGGGACTATATCGCATAGATATACGTCCGATTGAAATTAATATGATATCTAACCAGAAGTTAGATAATAGAAAATCATTTACTCTATGGCATGACCGATTAGGCCATCTGGCACAGGAATGATGCATAGAATCATTGAAAACTCAAATGGACACTCTATAAAGAATGTCAAAATTCCTCGGTCAAATGAATTAACATGCTCTGATGCTCACTTGGCAAATTGATAATCAGACCATCTATAAATAAGATTGCCACTGAATCTCCAATGTTTTTAGAAAGAATTCAAGGAGATATTTGTGGGCCTATTCATCCTGCATGTGGACCATTTCGTTATTTCATGGTATTAATTGATGCCTCTACTCGATGGTCACATGTGAGCCTTCTGTCAAGCAGAAATGTTGCATTTGCAAAACTTTTGGCTCAAATAATTCGATTAAGAACTCAATTCCCAGATCATACAATAAAGAAAATAAGATTAGACAATGCTGGGGAATTTACATCCCAAACATTTAATGACTATTGCATGTCTATTGGGATTATTGTTGAGCACCCTGTACCTCATGTACATACACAAAATGGTCTTGCTGAATCATTAATCAAAAGACTACAATTAATTGCAAGACCATTAATAATGAGGTCAAAATTGCCATCTACTACTTGGGGTCATGCTATATTACATACGGCAATTGATAAGATTAAGGCCGACAGCCTATCACAAATTCTCACCATTACAATTAGTATCTGGTCGAGAACCGAATATCTCACATTTGAGAATTTTTGGGTGCGCTGTACATGTACCTATTGCTCCCCCCAACGTACTAAAATGGGTCCACAAAGAAGGATGGGAATATATGTTGGATTTGAATCTCCATCAATTATCAAATATTTAGAGCCAACAACTGGTGATCTATTTACGGCTCGATTTGCCGACTGTCATTTTAATGAGTCGGTATTCCCATCCTTAGGGGGAGAGAAAGTGGACCCACAAAATATAAAATCGGAAATTACATGGAACGCATCGCAAATGTCGTTTCTGGACCCGAGAACAAATTCATGTGAACAAGAAGTCAAGAAAATTGTTCATCTGCAAAGTATTGCAAACCAATTGCCAGATGCATTCACAGATTCTAAGAAAGTGACAAAGTCACATGTACCTGCTGCGAATGCTCCGGAACGGATTGAAATTCCTAATGACAATAAGGCAATTGAAAATGAGTCAATAGCACGTCGAAAACGTGGCAGACCACCCGGTTCTAAAGATTTAAAACCGAGAAAAATGAAAAGGCAAGGGGAGACAACGAACGAAATTAATATAAATCTCCCAACGAGCATGATGAAACAAGAAAACAAAAATGAAGAAAAACGTGTTCCAGAAGAAAAGGAACATGAAAGCATAGACAACAATGAAACTTCAATTAATTATGTTTCTACAAAGAGACAATGGAATCGAAAAGATGTTGTCTTGAATGAAATTTTTGCTTACTCGATAGCGGTTGAAATGACATACGATGAAAATGATGTAGAGCCAAATACAGTTGATGAATGTCGCCGTAGAAAAGATTGGCCAAAATGGAAAGAGGCAATTCAAGCAGAATTGAGATCACTTGAAAAACGTGAAGTATTCGGTCAAATAACCCAAATACCAAAAGGTGTAAAACCAGTTGGGTACAAATGGGTATTCGTGAGAAAACGAAATGAGAAAAATGAGGTTACTAGATATAAGGCAAGATTAGTAGCCCAAGGTCTCGCAAATGCCAGGGATTGATTATGATGAGACATATTCTCCAGTAGTCGATGCAACTACACTAAGATTTCTGGTAAGTTTATCAGTTTCGAAAGGATTGCAAATGAGATTGATGGATGTAGTGACCGCATATTTGTATGGCTCACTTGACACAGATATTTATATGAAAGTTCCTGAAGGACTAAAACTACCAGAAAATTGCATGCCCAAAGAGATGTTTTCAATAAAATTGAGAAAACACTCTATGGGTTAAAACAATCTGGAAGAATGTGGTATAATCGTCTTAGTGAATACCTATTGAAAGAAGGATTCAAAAATAATCAAATCAGTCCCTGTGTTTTCATTAAGCGATCTAAATCAGGATTCGCGATCATTGCTGTATATGTCGATGATTTGAACATTATCGGAACTCCTAGAGAACTTGAAGCAACTGCAAAATACTTGATGAAAGAATTTGAGATGAAAGATCTCGGGAAGACAAAATTTTGCCTTGGCCTGCAAATGGAACATCTAAGAAATGGGATTTTTGTCCATCAATCAAACTATACAGAAAAAATCCTGAAACGTTTTTTATGGACAAAGCCCACCCAATAAGTTCTCCAATGGTAGTGCGTTCCCTGAATGAGAAAGATGATCCATTCAGACCACGAGAAGAAACGAAGAATTCTTGGTCCTGAAGTACCATATCTAAGTGCAATTGGTGCTTTAATGTACTTGGCTAACAATACTCGACCTGACATAGCTTTTTCAGTAAACTTGTTAGCTAGATACAGCAATGCACCAACCAAGAGACATTGGAATGGAGTCAGACACTTATTACGTTATCTTCGAGGAACACAAGATCTCGGATTATTCTATCAGTCAAACCAATGCGTCACTCATTGGATATGCAGATGCTGGCTACCCTAACCACAAAAGGCTAAGTCTCAATCCGGATATTATTCACTTATGGAGGTACTGCAATATCTTGGAAATCCACGAAGCAGACTTTGACGGCCACATCATCAAATCATGCAAATTAATTGCTCTTTATGAAGCTGGAAGGGAATGTGTATGGCTAAGGTCAATGATCAAGAATATCCAAGAAGAATGCGGGATGGAAACAATAACAACATCCAACTATCATCTACGAAGACAATACTGCATGCATCACCCAAGTAAGCGAAGGGTACATCAAAGGAGACAGAACTAAACATTTATCACCAAAGCTCTTCTTCACTCATGACCTCCAAAAGGAAGGGACGATCAACATTCGCAACAATCCAATCATGTGAGAATCTTGCAGATTTATTCACCAAATCCCTTCCGGCGAAGAAATTTGAAGAATTAGTCCGAAAAATTGGAATGCGTCATCTTCTGATTATGCTAGATTCAGGGGGATATTATATGCGCTGCACTCTTTTTCCCTTCGATCAGGTTTTTATCCACTGGGTTTTTCCTAACAAGGTTTTTAATGAGGCAGTTGATTTTAAGCATATAAGGATACATAATAGTTGTACTCTTTCCTTAGTAATGGATTTTTCCCACAGGGTTTTTCCTAACAAGGTTCCTAATGAGACAACGTCTATTATGAGCTATTAGTGGACATTCAAGGGGGGTGTTGAGAAACAGTGGAATGGTAAATTTCACTGTTACATGTGAAGTCCACATTTCCTGCATGCATTTAATGCATGCCAGGTAAATTTTCTTCCGCCGCGTGCGCTGAAATCGTTGAATTTACAACTGTGCAGAGTAGAAAATTTTTGCTTATAAATACTATCGATGTAAGCAACCCCGTTCCTGACATTTTATGGGCCCTAGGCAAAGTGTGAAAATGGGCCCTTTACCTTTCTATAATTTGAATAAAATTACAAGAATACTACGCTGTATGCAAATCGACATATATGAAAATTAGAAAAACAAAATTACAAACAAGTGAACAAGTTTACTTTATTTTAGATTAAATTCTTCTAAAAAATAGGAAATTAGGAATATTAGCAACAACACAAAACTCATAACAAGATTACAAGAATACTACACGCATATTGGCAGATATGAAAATCAGATTAAAAAAATTACAAACAAGTGAACAAGTCTAATTTATTTTAGATCAAATTCTTCTAAAAAATAGGAATATTAGCAAGAACAAAAAAAATTTACCCAAATCATTGAAGACGAAGTAGCAAAAATTTCAGAATTTTCTATTCTTTACCCCCTTCGAATCTTCGATTTTGTCTACCAAATTAGAACTTCGGCACTTCGCGAAGTGACATGCAGTAAAAATGTAAAATTTAAACAAATAAATGCCCAAATTTGCCAAATTATCAAAATTTTGAATCCAATAATTGTGAGAAAGATAAGAAGAAAGAATGGGGAAAATCATCTTCGATTGTGAAGATCAATTACGGGGCGTTTGGTATGAGGGATTGGGAGTTTGAGGATTAGAGGATGGGATTGGGAATGGAGTTAGAAGGTGAGAATTCATTAAATATATCTCTTGTTTGGTATGTTAGTGGGATTATGTTGGGAATATTATTATTCCATGTTTGGTATGATGTACTTAAGTAGGGAATATATTGCTAAATTACAAATTTACCCATTTAAATGAAGGATTGCAAAACAAGAACAAGCAGTATTGGTGAAGTATATTTTAGTAAAGGGTAAATTCATCTTTTAACATAACCAAAAATAATCCCCTCGCTAATACCTGCCCCCCCCCCCCCCCTCATGTCTTATTTTGGTGGGATAAGAGGGGGTTTAATCCCATTCCCCTTCACATGGGAATTTAGATATCCCCTCAAACAAACATGGGATATCTACCCATGGGGATATAATATCCCATTCCCACCCCCTAATCCCCCTAAACAAACACCCTGTTAGAGAATTAGGGAGATTGACTGAGGATGAAAATTGGGAAAAAAAATTAATTAAAGATGTTGAGATTTTCAGAATATGGGAAACTGAAAAGAAGGGATTTAGTTCAAGAATTTAATTTAATCTTGGAAATTTTTCAAATTTTATTTGGTAATTTGAGGATATGGAACGATTTTGAGAGAAACAAGGAGTAGAAATTGTCAAATTAAATGAGTAATAAAGGTTGAAGAAGAATAGTAGACTACTCAGTACTCACGTTTCACGCTTTTTTCTTCCAAGTGAAATTTTCTTTTTCTTTTTTTCTTTTTCAATAAAAGCCTAAAAGCTTTAATAAATTTGGGCTAGATTTTCTTGGGCCCTGGGCAGACGCCCCTCCTGCCCAGCCCAAGAACGACCCTGAATGTAAGAAATCAATTTTACATCAATACGAATACAATACACTTTCTGATATATTGATATAACTTTTTCACAACAAGGATGATATTCTACATATCAAGCCTAGAGATGGCAGTGGGTAATGGACCCTACCCGGATCCGTGGATCCAGATCCATTTTTGACGCTGGATCCTCAAATTTTGGACCCTATGGATCCGGGTAGGATCTGGATCCTCCTTGAAAAAAACGGATTTGGACCGGGTCCTATATCATTACCCAGATCCAGATCCGTTTACCCATTTTTATAATATTATTATAATTTAATATTATATTTTGGTAATATTATAATATTAGTTATTACATGTAAAACGGATTTTCGCTTGAATTTCAGATTATTATTCTAATTATTGTGTGATTTTTGTGCGAATTTAGTGGATAATTAAGGTCGAAAATTGGGTTGATAACTAATCTACAATTTGATAATTGAATAGTTGTAAGTAGTTATTTTTCAAAATTTAAATGTATTGTTTGGTTGATATTAGATGACTTTATTATTTAAAATCTTTAATTATTGTGAAAATTAGTTTAGTTTGAAGACAATAGGCAAAGATCCGTTTTGGATCCGTTTAGGACCCGGATCCATAGGATCCATACGGATCTGGATCCTCATTCTTATTACCCAGTGGATCCGGGTAGGATATGGATCCTTGCCTAAAAAACGGATCTGGATCTGGATCCTAGAGGACCCTGTCCAGATCCTACCCATTGCCATCTCTAATCAAGCCTGCTTAGTTAGGATCAAATATAGAAAGGAGAAATGAAAATATATTTTTGGAACGAAGGGGGGTAAAAACATAAAAGTATGACATTGAGAAAGGCATAGTATCTTCTCTCTAAAAAGTGAGACCATCTCTCTCTAAAAAACCTAGAAGAGGGAGTGCTTTTGTTTCTTCTAAATCAAACACATTTTTCCACCACATCCTAACCACCCTTTCATCAACCAATAACATGAATAATCAAAATAATCCACATCATCATCATCACCACAATCAGGAATCTAACATTCTCAGGAGAGTTGGAATCCAAATTGAATCAGAAGACCAGGATACAAATCAAGATGATTACATTCTTTACAACACAATCCTTGGAAAAGTTAAAGATATTCGTGAGTTCACGGAACAACAAATTTCGAACTGGGTTACATCTTCATGGATAACTCACGATTCTATCCAAGTCAAGAAAGTTGGAAAAATCTTTTTCTTCCTTTGCACTGATGATCGTGATCGAGCTGGTCTGATTGAAATAGGATCAGCAAATTTTCAAGGGGCTCTCATTTTATTTACAAAATGCCAACCCCAAAACTCCTTTTCTTCCCACTCCTTCCAGAGAACCCCCATCTGGATAAAAGTGGAAGGCCTCCCCCTTTTGTATAACAAATTGAGTGTGGCAAGAAGAGCTCTAGAAAAACTAGGAACTATCCTATATTTTGATTCAAACTCACTGAAGGAAGGCTTCAAGGATTACCTACGAGCAAAAGTCCTCATCCCCATAAATAACCCGCTAGTGCCAGGAGTATACTTCAACAGACAAGAAGGGCCTAGGGTCTGGGTAGACTTTAGGTACGAAGGCGTCTTTACCTTCTGCTCCAAGTGCGGAAGAATTGGTCACAGGAGACCTAGATGCAGAATCCCAATGGCAGTTGCTAAGAATCACTTTGCAATGGTTCTCGAAGACATAGGTCAAGGAATTTTTCTGCCTATCGTATCCCCATTCATCACCCCGTTATTTACCAACAAGCTCATAGGGCTAAAAAGGGTGGAGAGGCTTAGAACGACGCGTATAAATCTTGTCCAACACTCAGAAGAAAGAGACGCAGAGGGAGATAGCTTGTCCGAACAAACCATTGATGAAGATGAGAACAACAACAACAACAACAATGACGGTTCAAGTTCCAGCGACTCTTCCAACAATGACGACTCCCCTCCGCAAAACAATGGAAATTCTGAGGGTCAGTCAAGGAACAAAGAAGGGAACCATAACGTCGCATTGGATGCAAACAGGAATGATTCTCATTCTGCAGGTACTTCAAAAAGGAAAAGGGATCACAGTTCTGGAAATCAGCATTCTCATAAAAGCAAAAATCAAGTTCCATTGATGAATCAAGGCGTACGGAAAATCCCAAGTGCGTCTGTTAGCGGAAGTTTGAAGATCATCAATTTTCATCAATGCAAGCCAGGACGTCAAAAATTACAGAGCACTGTAGAGGCAACGACCACAGTTTTCAAAGTCCAAGGCAACGCAAAGAATTCAATCCCCAAGGAGCATTCAATGCTCGTCAACCTGCATAAGAGGAAAGGAGATCCAGCTGGGCAAAAAGTTAAGGAGATATCAGGAAATTTTAAAAAGAGGAAGAAAAGAAGTGAGGAGTTATTAGACTTCAACCTTCCCAACTACCAGAAGAAGGAGGTGACTCGACAAAATCCAGGTAAGTTTCAACTATTTTCAGCTGTGTTAGTCATTAGAGGAATGTACAATATTATCCTCCTCTCACAAAAGAAGGGTAGTATTGTAAATCCCCAAACCAAGTTTTTCAAAAAACACCCGGATATCTTCTTCCAAAGCATTTTCAGTACTCTTCTACTGACACTTCTAGTGAAGAAGAGAGTTTCTTCTGTTTATTCTCCTTCTACTGACCTCTTCATGTCCACTATTTATTCCTATTTATATCTACCCCATCCCCTAATGAAATTACAACATTTCCTTTTCTCGAAACATATCAAAAAAATACCAAAAATGGCATCCTCCTCTAGAGTTCATCCTGATTCTTCACACCCTCCCCAAGAAAACAACAACCATCACCTAAACTTCTTTCCCCCCTATGAAGCTGTCAACTTAGCCTCTCTCTTCACAAATGTGCAAATCACCGATGATGACCGTCTCCTCATTCCCCACGACCCATATAGCGACTATTTCATCCCATTTGGATCTCTGACCTACTTGGATGCTATCTCTCCTTCGCACTCAGCCCCATTCGATTTCGAATCTCTCGAAGAAGAAACTCTTACTTTCAAAAATCCACCAAACTCTCCAGTTCGGGATTTCTCCCTACCATGCAAAAATTCTTTCGACCCTTTAAACTTGGAAAAATCTCAGGATTACACTATCGAAAGTGCTACTGAAAACACACAGCTTAGTCATGATGAAGTCATCGCTGCCCTTTTAACCAAAAAAACCCATTCGTGCAAAGAATCCAAATCTCCCTGTCCTTTGTTTGTGGATAATGAGCACGTGGCTCATAGATCGTACCAAAAGAGGAAATTTAGGACCACTTCTCTCTCCTTTTCGGATTGGGAAATTGTCGACAGCTTTGTCAATACTACCCCTAGAATCCCACCTGTCAAACTAACCCCACATAAAGACAAACAGTCAATGCATTCGAAGGAAATCCCTTATAAATTCACTGAAAACCTGTCTTTTTTCACTAGCTCCTCGTCTGATTCTCTCTCTGATATTCAAACTCCCCCAAACACTCCGAAATCGCCCAACTCTTTTAGCTCGGCTCTCTCTGATCCTCCCTTTGAGGATTGGGATTACGAAATTGAAACTATGGCTCTAAACCCTTCTCTCTCTGAAAGCTCTACTCTTGAAAGCCCAACCATTTCCATTCCTTCTCCAATTCGCGAAAATAAAAGAAGGAAGAAAGAGTTTGGGAGCCGAAAGGAATTTTGTCTCAGTACCTTCACAACTTCGAGAAGGAAGCTCAAAAAATCAATGCTCAAAAACTGTTCGATCTTAACTTCCCTCCCTCAGAAGACCCTACACAGTTAGGGAAATCAAAGAGAATCAAACGTCAAAGAAAAACTAAAGGTAAAGGGCTGCTGAAATTTGGTCTTAGTGATGACGATAAGACTGACAACCTTGGACAGGATTCTGGAAGCTCTTCTTCTTCAGCAACCAAAACTACGGTAATCAAGGTCAAGAATGATTCGAAGAGACGAATTGACGGTGCGGCTGACCCACAGCCTTTCTTGATGATATGAATCTCCTCAGCTGGAATTGTAGAGGACTCAAAAGCCTTAGTCCTCAAACTTTAAGGTTCCTGTCTAGCACTGCCAATGATAAGAAGTTAGATGTTATTTTTCTGTCTGAAACAAAAAATTCAGTTGCGGCCTTGGAGCCAATTTTCAATAGGCTAGGTTTTAAAGGGTGTACGGGGTCCGACTCAGTCGGAAGTAAGGGAGGGTTATTTGTTTGTTGTCCCGAATGTTGTTGTTTCTGTTCTTTCCTCCTCCCCTAACTATGTAAGCTGTAAAATTCTGGATGTTGTAGGCAATGAATATTTAGTTGCGTTTGTTTACGGATCGCCTTATATCTGTGATAGGAGAGAAGTCTGGACTTCCTTAACTACCACAACAAGAATCCGCCTTTTTAGCGTCTGAATTTAGCGTCCGAAGTACAATTGGACGGTAAATTCAAAATTAACGTCTGATATATAACAGACGCAGATTAGCGTCAGCTTTCTTGTTTTTTAGCGTCCGTTATTGTAAACCGACGCTAATTAACGTCCGTTTACAAAACGGACACTAATTAGCGTCCGTTAATTAAATTGGTGTCCGTTTGGCGGACGCTATTTTATTGGTCTTACCAAACAATCGACCAAACCGTCCAATTGGCTAACTAAGAAATAAACCTCTCTCTCTCACTCAATTCTCCCTCAAACTATTCATTTTCCTCAGATCTGGTATTTCGTTATTTCTCTCGCGTCATCGCGCTTCTCTCTCTGAGCATCATCGCCGTCTTCAAGTATCACCGCCGCTTCTTTATCAGGTATATTTATTTTATTTTTAATTGTCGTTTGAATTTTCATTTTTGGATTTTCAGTTTTTGAATTTCTCGGTTTTGGATTTTCATTTTTCAAGTTTCGTTTTGAATTTCTGTTTTTGGATTTCCGTTTTCCAATTTTCAATTTTTTAATTTTCGCTTTTTAAATTTCAGTTTTTAATTTTCGTTTTTTGAATTTTCATTTTGGTTGTAAATTTCAGTTTTTGAATTTTTGTTTTCAGTTTTCCTTTTGGATGTTCGTTTTCGCTGTTGTTTGGGTTTGGTTTTTGGATTTGTTGTTTTGGTTTGGGTGGGTCTGTTCGTGGGGTTGTTCGGGGATGGTGGTGCTTTCCGGCTTGTGTGGGGGTTCGGGTTGGTGGGGCTTTGGGTTCGTGGGTGGTTTGGGTATTTGGGGAACATCGGTACAAGTGACTCCACTGTGTGGCGTATACAATGAAAACCCACTTTCTTACCTTGTTTCCATTGATGGCTTCAATTTTCTCATTGATTGCGGTTGGAATGACCATTTTGACCCTTCCCTCCTTCAACCCCTCTCCAGGTTTCCTTCCCCCTTTCACTTTTCTTACTTTCTTAATTATTATTCTGTTGTGTTTCTATATACGTTAGCGCTTAATTCTTTTTTTTGCTTGTTTCATTATTCTGCAAGTTTAGGTGAAATGCAATGTGAAATGTATGTTTTTGTTTCAGTTAGGACAAATGTATCAGAATTTGTTTTTGTTGCATTAGGTATTTCATATTAGTGCATCTTTCTTTGCTAAGAGGTCTTGGAGAAACTGTGCTAAATTGGCCGAATCGAGAGCGCCGCGAGGAACTGGCAGGGCGTGCGTGTTGCTTTGTTATATTGTTGTCAATCATACTTGGTTGTTGTAAATTAAGAAGTAGAGGAGCTCTTTGGGTTGGCTATGCAGTCATTCATTGAGGAAGTGGAGGGTTAGTGAAGTGTAGGTTCTAATTCTTTAGGGCCTTAAGATAAATGAAGTGATCTGTCTGAGACCAAATATGGTTATTACCAGTAGCAACATTCATGCATTTTGCTCTCAGAGTTACAACTGAATCTTCAAATAACATGCCTGAGTGCAACACTCTTGGCATTTTATAGTTCTGATCAAGGAAATATTAATTGTCTAGTCTAAACATTTTAGAATTTGACCATACAATTCCATTAAACACCACATATAGTTTTATATGCAAGGCTTGTCAGAGCATTAATTCACATAAAAGCTGAAATTCATGATTTATGTGAAAGTATATGAATCGCGGACTAAGAACAAGTAATAGCAGATTTCAAACACACAAGAGCATTCATATTTTATAGTCTTGATGAACATTCTCTATAAAGCTAGAAAGTAGAAACATCACTTTCATCCTCACTTTTATACTACACCCTTATTAACACAATCCCAGATGAGCAATTGAGCACATAAATGATAAACTTCAGCAAGCAGCTGGAAATTGGAATAAAACTAAACAAATAGTAGGAAGAGAACTGTGCAAAGGCGAAAGGTAAAGCTGAATACAACCCTGCAGCTCTCTCTCTTGTAGGAAACATATCTTACTCCTTAGCTGTCAATTCTCTGATGCTTATGATAATTTTAGATCGATAATTTTAGATAAGTCTAGATCGATTCAAGCTGAGTTAGTTGAATAGAACAGCACCCTTCTTTTGCGTTTAATCAATGGTATAATGCATCCATATATGATTAACTAATCTATTTACTCCTTAGCTGTCAATTCTCTGATGCTTATGATCGTAGTCCAAATGAAGTTCATTTTTTCTCATCTATTTTAATATAGGATCCTCTTCTGAAGCCTGCACCAAAGAAGCAGAGTGAGTCTTCATCAAAGTAGATCTGTTTCGTAAGTGCTGTACTGAAATCTTATCTTCTCATGTTTGTGAGTTTTATCATGTTGGTTTGGACGGATGAATTGAATCTCATCTGAAAGTGGTTTTATGGCTGAATAAACTTTGCCTCGTTATTATGGGCATCATTTGGCATGTAATGCCTATAAATTGGTTAATGAATGTGTCCTGTAAAATTTTGTATCTCCAGCTTGCCTGGTGGAACTGATACTGAAGGTTGAGGCACTGCCTCTGGTGAATCCCATAATTAATGTTTGATTGTCCATCAGTTGGTGATTGCCAGATTTATCAGTTTCTTCTGTATCTTTCTTTTATGAGTTCCTAATCGCAGTTGGTAGGAGTATCTAGCTAAATGAGTTTATTCTTCTTTTAGGATCACCAGTTTAGTACTTAAAAAGATTTACATTCATTGGATACAACATAATAACTCACGTTTTGATTTTAAGGTTTTTTGTGTATATTTATCGTAGGCTAACTCTTTATTTATCTTTGTAATTTTTGCTGTTTTTCGTTTAGTATAGATCATCTGACTGAATCTGTTGGTGTGTATTGTTGGCGACTGAATCCCTTCAATTTCTAGTGTTGAACATTTGAGCATGTTTTATCATCTAATTCGGTAGTATCTATATTTTTGTTAATATATATTTCTGTATTTTAGCATCTATATTTCTGTATACAACATAATGAACTATTTCTGATTTGAGCATGTTGAAATAGTATGTGAGGATATTTATGACTTTAGTATAGTAAATAGTGTACTAATTGTGATTTTTTTTCTTTTGCAGGTTTGCTTGGGTTTGATAGGATGACTTTGGAAAGGTTGAAGATTGAAAATTTGTAATATTGAAGAAGAAATGAATTCTTTCTAATGTATTAGATAGATTTTTTGTTATTATTTATTTAAGTAAGGTTGTAAATTATTCACAGATTTTGATTTATATTGTAATTACTTTTATTACATATAATAATAATTATGATTTTTCCTCTAAATTTGCATTATTATATTAGATAGTGACAAGTTTGACCCAACACAATAACCAAGAAAAAGTGGTTACTAAAAAGTTTCAACATTGCACCATACAAATACAAGCTTGAAACATTACATTTGAAAAAAAAAAAAAGAGAATTACCGTCCGAATTTTCAAATTTAGCATCCGACTTTAGAGTCGGATGCTAATTAGCATCCGACTTTAGAGGCGGACGCTAATTAGCATCCGACTTTAGAGGCGGACGCTAATTAGCATCCGACTTTAAAGTCGGACGCTAATTAGCGTCCGCCTCTAAAGTCGGATGCTAATTAGCGTCCGACCCTAAAGTCGGATGCTAAATTTGAAAATTCGGACGCTAAACTTTTAGCGTCCGCTTAGCGGACGCTAATCGAAGAATTAGCGACTAGGGGTTTTGCATCAGTCTTTTTAGCGTCCGTTGACGGACGCTAATAACTTTAGCGTCCGTTCCCGCGTTTTTAGCGTCCGATTTTGGCAGACGGAAAAGGGTGACATTCTTGTTGTGTACCTTATTAGACTCTAATGTGGGGAAATGGCTTTTAATGGGGGACTTTAATCAAGTGGAAACAAACCAACAGAAAATAGGAGGGACAAAGGATCTCAAAGGGGCAAAAGATTTCTTGGATTGGAAGTTAAGGAATCATCTGTTTGATTTGCCGTACCAGGGGGTCAATTTTACCTGGACGAATAATCGATCAAATAATGAAGCAATTTACGAGCGCATTGATAAAGCCTTTTGCAACAACGCTTGGAAATCCTCTTTTCCAAATGCAGAAATCTGGAATCTACCAATTCTCCTCTCTGACCATAGCCCAATTATTCTTCAGTTATATGAGCAATCCACGAGAAAGAAAAAAAGACCATATAGACTGGATGCTTGGAGTCTAAACCACAAAGAAATAACTGAGATTCTTCAAGAGGAATGGAAAGAAAATCATTCAGGATCTTCATCCTTCATCCTTCAAAGGAAAATTCAGAATAGTCTTAGAAGGATTAGGAATTGGGTCTTAAACTACAAGAAGCAAAATAATATCAATTGGATGGATATTAACAACACTCTTTCGGACCACCAAATGGGTATCACTCATCCTTCACAAGCTGACCAAGATCAAGACATTAGAAACAAGGTCCTAAACTCCATCGAGGATAAAACAGTTTTCTGGAAACAACGTGCAAAGTCAAGATGGGACGAATTAGGTGACAAAACGACAGCCTTCTTTTACAAAAGGGTCAAAGGGAGAGCCTCAAGAAATGAAATAAAAGCTTTGAAAACTGAAGAAGGAGTCTGGACCTCAAACCAAAACGAAATCAAGAATCTGTTCCTTAAAAGTTTCAAGTCGATCTATCAAATAAGGCATGATGAAGAAAACCGAATACAGCAAGATGATCCCTTCTTCTTACCTGTTACAACCTTATCCAAAGATCACATTGATCTTCTAAACTCTCCCTTCACAAATCAAGATATCAAAAAGGCTTGTTTCAGTTCTAAACCTCTAAAATCCCCGGGTCCAGACGGCACTCCACCGATCTTCTTTCAGCATAACTGGGACCTGGTTGGGGCTGATGTGATCAAGAGTGTCAAAGCATTCTTACACTCAGGTTTTATGCTAAAAGAGCAAAATAAAACTTTCATCACCCTGATTCCCAAAAAAGATAGACCCCAAGACTCAAAGGACTTCAGACCGATAAGCCTTTGTAACTCTTCCTACAAAATCATTGCCAAACTGCTAGCCAACAGACTGAAACCGATCATGAGCGACTTGGTGGATAAATATCAGAACGCATTCGTCCAAGGAAGGCAGATGACAGATAACTGCCTCATCTCACATGAAATTATCAATTGGGTTCGAAAGAGGAAGAAAGGGAGTAGTTTTGCTGGTATCCTTAAGGTCGATCTAAGTAAGGCATACGATAGAATTAGATGGGATTTTGTTGAGGTAATGCTAAAAAGGATGAATTTCCCTGATCCCTGGGTCAATTGGCTAATGCAATGCATTACAACTGTTTCTTACTCAATCTTGGTGAATGGAGAGCCCACTGAGTCTTTCCTCCCTTCAGTTGGCCTTCGTCAAGGAGACCCTTTATCTTCCTACATTTTCATTCTATGCATGGAAGTCCTATCCAAAAATCTCTCGAAACTGCAGGATACTAAAGAGCTTCAAGGTCTCAAAATTGCGAGGAAAGCTCCTCAAATCTCTCACTTATTTTTTGCAGATGATGCTCTTTTCTTCTTCAGAGCTATTCCAAAAAATTGTTGGGTAATCAAAAATACTCTGGCCACTTTTTGTGAGAAATCAGGTGAGATGATAAACTTTGACAAGTCTCATGTCATTTTCAGCCCCAATACGCCCTTCAAATTCAGGAAGATCATGAGGAAACCCCTCGGTGTAGCTGAGAAAGATAAAATAGGCTCTTACCTAGGGTGCCCCATGGAAGTGGATGGGAGAACCACCTCAGTTTTTAACACTTTAGTTACTAAAGTGGGGGAAAAAATTTCATCTTGGAAATTCTCTAACTTATCACCATCAGGAAGATTAATTTTGATTAACACAATCTTAATTTCCTTAGCTTCCAACATTATCTCCACCTACTTGATCCCACAAAAAATCACTCAGAAAATCACCTCGATGCTCCTCAGATTCTGGTGGGGATCCTCAAATGACAAAACCCCGATTTACTGGAGGAAGAGGTCCTTGCTAGAAAAACATAAATCTCAAGGAGGTCTCAGCTTTAGGAACATTTCTCTTGCAAACAAAGCTCACTTGTTCAACCAAGCTTGGCGCATTCACAAAAATAAGGATTCCTTAATACATCAGTTGTACGTTGCTAAGTATAAGAAGGATCCTATTCAACTTGCTATGGACAACGAAGGCCCTAAGAACAGTTCCTACGCCTTCAAAAGCCTCCTAAGAGCCAGTAGGTCCTGCAAAGATGGTATGTACAAAAAAATTGGGAACGGGAAGTCGGTTAGATTAGCGTCTGACAAATGGCACCCGACAAGATCTTTTGTCCCTCGTGATGCACGTAGTTCCGACTCCAACTTTGCCCCTACCTGGGCGTCCGATCTGATAAATCAAAACAAATCGTGGAATCCCTCTATCATTTGGAATCAGTTCTCCAAAGAAGATGCAAGGGAAATTTTTGCCACCCATATCCCGAAGGCGGATATAGAAGACGAGATAAATTGGAGTCACACAAAATCAGGGGAATACGCAGTAAAGTCAGGATATTGGTTTCTTAGTGAAGGAACCCAGCAGCAGCACAACAACCCAACCTTCTGGAAGCGATTCTGGAATGCGGATTACTTTCCGAAGTGGAAACACTTCTTATGGCGAATCTTCAACAATGCATTACCAACGGCAGATAATCTCATCAGGAGAAAAATAGCTGGTATTACCCCAATTTGCTGCCTTTGCAAATTACATGACGAAACTACAACTCACTTGCTTCGAGACTGCCAAATTACCCAAAGAATTTGGAGCGGGTCGCTCGGCATTGTGGCGGGAAATGGGTCGCACTTGAAAATTCAGGAGTGGATAAAGAACTTCCTCAATCTTTTCAAGAAAAGAAAGAGGGAAGAAGGCTTAATAATGGAGTCAGAATTCATAGCAACACTATGGGCAATTTGGGTTCATCGAAATGAAGTCATTTTCAGAGGGATTCTCCCAAATCCCGATCGAATTATGATGATTAAGAAAGATCACTCCGTCAGGTTGAATACCACGAGAGAGAGGCAGATTCGAAATCTAGCCAAGTCATCACAAGAGGAAATCACAAAATCAAATAACAATCATTTATCAGAATGGACAATAGGAGATGGAAATATTCCCAATATTCAAACCATGTTGTCGATGGCGCTTGGAAGAAGAGAACGACATCAAATCAATGGCAAGCAGCGGTAGCTTGGAAGAATGTGAATAATGAGATAAACGAAGAAGCCGCAATGAAGATTTTCGCCAACTCAGCAGAGCAAGCAGAAGCGTACGCTATTCTGAAAGCGCTAACGGATATGGAATGGCGAACCACAGGTCTGAGAATCAAGACGGATAATATAGAATTATCAAGGCTTTGAACAGCAAAAAATCATCCAATAAGAACATTGACAACATTGTTAAAGACATCAGAAGAATAGCGAATAGTTATTCCTTCATATCTTGTATCAAGGTAGGTAGAGAAGAGGTCAAGTTAGCTCATAATCTCGCCAAGCTGGCAAGGAACAGCTAACCTGTATCTGTTGTTGTTTTATCCTTTGTCAAAAAAAAAAAAAAGAGAAAGGCATAGTTCGAAATGGGCTTTCTCGAATCGGCCCGCGTGGAAAACTGAAACAGAGCATCAGATATCAATGCATTCTGCCATCGGTTGTTGCAACTTTGTACTTGTAAGTTGTAACTAGTAACAGTCACAACTCACAACTTCACACAACTCTAAACTCTTAAACTCTAAAATAAGTCTGGTGAAGAGTGAGGAGAGAGAATCCACGCATTTTCTTCCTTTTTCTACTTTCAGGAGTTCACGGTACGCTTATAATTCAAGCAATTTTTTCTTTTCTAATTCACTAATCTATGTTACGCATCACCTTCGAATTTCTCAAAGATTTTTGTTCTCGATGTTTGAATTTCGTATCTCTCAATCTTTTTTTTTTCTTATATTTCCATGTCTAAGACCTTTTGCTCATGCAATTACTTTGTATCTTTGTGTTTTTTTATTATTATGGAGTACTTTAATTTCAATTTCGGAGAAAAGGAAATTAAATTGAATTTATAATCAATATACGATCAAATTCTAGTTTCTTTTTACTGAATTTGTGATCAACATGATGAATTTATGTTTTGTTCGAATGTAGTGTAATCTTCTTCTCTTTTAGCTAGAATCTAGCTTTTTTTTTTTTTGAGTGCTCATGAAATTAAATATTTGGTTAAGTAGGTTTCAGGGAGTAATTTTTAATAGTCATTTTTGTTAAATTAGTTGCAATGTACTCTCTATAATTTGGTGATGGATTTATTTGAGTTAATTTTGGAGTTTTTTGCGGGGATATACCAAAGTAATAGGGCATTTTGTGGGGATATACTTCACTAATTTTTTTGGGATATATACCAACCTAAATTTAAATTTTGTTAAAATGTACTAAAAACACTATTTCCCGCAAGAAAGTGAAATTTTCGGCGTTTGTAGGAACTCGCGAGTGAGCCACAAAGTGACAGTGATGAAGTTGGAGGAACATGAATGTTATAGAAGCAATTGAATATCACGCACTATATATAAAGAGTTATTAAGCAAGTCAAAGGCCAAAAATTTAACTTTCTTGCCGAAAATAGTGTTTTTGGTATATTTTAACAAAACTCAAATTTAGGTTGGTATATCCCACAAAAAAAATTAGTGAGTATATCCCCACAAAATGCCCTATTACCCCGGTATATTCCCGTAAAAACCTCTTAATTTTGTCTTGTTTTTGATAGACTATGTGCCATTTTTAAGCAATTGTAATCCGTCATTTTCTTGATTGAATTATTATTTTATTTTTGAAGTGATCATTGTATGTTAAATTTTGATTTAGTGGATTTGAGGGCATTGAAGAGTCATAAATTTCAACAACAGTTGATCTTTCTGTGATTTGGTGATGTATTTATAAGTTTACATTGTCTTGTTTACTGATCAAATTTTTTTCCGATTTTGATTAGCGATTGTAATAACATATGCTTTGGAATAGTAATTAGATTGATGTTCTTCCAATTAATCATTGCGATTTGAGCTCTACTTCTGTTCCAGACATTGATTGGGTCTGTCCAAGTTAGTCATGTTCTCTGATCAAATTTGCTCGTGTGTATTTGCTGTAGAGTGTAGACCGTAGTATTTGACTTTGCTGTTTAAGAAAATACAGCATTCTTTTTCTGTCTTTTGTTTGAGGAGTTGGGGGAGGGGTGTTGTTTCGCTGGAATATATTAAAAAGTATATAAAAATGTTATGAAATTATTTCTTTCTACTGTTTCATAGTGGTTGGAAGCGTAGGTTATAAGGTACATGTTGTGTACGTAGAGCTAGGTACACCTGGAGCTAATTTTTACTCATTTCAGAAGACATTGCTCATTTGATGTTTGAATGTTGCCTTTGCTTATTTCAAAATTATCATTTCAAAGTCACTTTTGCTGGTCTTTAACATTTCAGGTTTATTTTTCCTCATTTCCAAGTAATTTTGATCATTTGACTGGGTCTACCTAGAGCTACATACACCCAAGTGTACGGTATAGGTGCTGGGTGGAAGTAGGTAGTAGTTTTATGGTTGCTTACAAACTTATGGCAATTACAGACATAGGTAACAAAATTTTAATTGTTATTTGTCACTTATGTCATCAAGGAAATAGTACATATTCCTAAGTGGTCTATGTAATTGGTTCTGACTTGCTAAACACCATTTCTAGTTGCATTATATAACGTGATAGAGATTATCATAGTGCTTCTCTGTCCATTGTGTAACTGTTGCTGGAAAACAGAGGAAATCAGTCAATCAATACAACTAGGATTAATCTTTCTATGACCGATACGACTGTGGTGAGGGAGTAAGTGATGCTGGTCGACCTTGTCGAGAGCATGGTGTTCTATTGATTTGAAGACTTCATTGTCTGTGTTTTAGAAGATACTGAAGCATCAGGTTACTACTGTTTCTAGTATTGGCTTTAGTCGCTCTTGTTGTGTTACCATGCGTACCTGTCCAAGAAATTTGTCGAGCATATGCTATTGAGAATCTTCAAACTTGTCAGGTTATTTAGAATTTCTGGGATTTGTTTCCCAAGGTTTTGTATATTTGAAGGATGCAACCGAAATGCCCATATCTGTTCCAAGTATTAAATTTGTGTCTGAAAAGGGTGCAGATGTGGAAATGAGAGTCAAGAGTAACAGGATGTCAAGCCATGGGCAATGATTTTTTTTGATTTGCCTGCCTTCCTTTCTGTCTCTATCTGTGACAAGTCCAGATGCCTCAGCTGACAAGAGAACATGTGCACCTATCACAAATTAATGTGCTTTTATTTGCACCGGTGATTTTCTGAGTACTTATGGGTCTTTTATTCATTTTGATGTAGGGATCACATAACGTGCAAAGCTAAAATTGTTACTTATCATACATGCAATTTCCTAACAGTTTAAGACTTTGCATTTGATGGGCATTCTAGATGATCATCGTAATGAAGGGCGTGAGGATAGTGATCTGAAAGTGAAAATAAGTGAGTCAGCTGGTGCTGGAACCACAAAAAGAAAGGAGTTACATGGGACAGTTCATCTTCGTGCCTTATCTGGTACTTGGCGAGATAGTCCTCATGGTGCCGTATTCCATGTCTATAAGATCGATTTCTCCTGTGATAGTGAGCTGTACTCTGGTTTTGTTCTCTTGACTGAGTCAAAGCTAGATGATGATGTAGCTAATAATAAAGTGGATTTGTATTTACTTGACAAGATGGTCAAATCAACAGTTATCCCATGTGGAGAAATACATCTGGGGTCAGATCAAATAAAGCGAGCTATGCACTTTCATGAACTTCTCTTCAATGGATTATATGGAAAATTGTTTCAAGGATCAAAAGCAAGTGGTATCCATAGAGAGTTTCTTCTCCAGAGGGACAATGATCTCCTGTGGAGCACTTCATACATGTATATGATCTTACCACTGGAGGTTCCGAACATCGTAAATGATGATGACTCTTGGAGAATCAACTGGAAAGGGATTGACTCTTGTGTCAGTGTGGTAGAATTTTTAAGGAACTCTGCTTGGTTGAGTGCTGAGCAATCTCGAAGCAAATATAGAAGTTTGAGTGGTGACTCATCTGCAGTAGGTGGAAATGTCACTGGCGAAGATATTATATATCTGGCTGATCGTTCATTGTCTACAGAAAACTTGAAAGAAACTGTCGTTATGTCAATACACACTGGAAGGATATATTATGTCCTTGACATCTTGGTCAATACCTCTGCTGAGAGCCCTTTTGATTCTAAAGCTGATGGGACACCATCAAAGTATCCTAGTTTTGCTGATTATTTCAACAAAAAATATGGGATTGTGCTATTCTATCCAGGGCAGCCATTATTACTGTTGAAGCAGACTCATAACCCGTTCAATCTTCTCTCAGATAGTGAGGCAAGTGCATTCCGTCGAAAGATGCTGTCAACTGGTAATCCGGTTGATGCAAAGCGAAATAATACAGTTCATATGCCTCCTGAGCTTTTAGTCTGTATTGACATTGATATTTCACTTCTAAGGGCGTTGTATCTAATACCTTCGTTGATTCACAGGATGGAATCTCTGATGTTGGCTTGCCAACTAAGGGAAGATATTTCCTATAATGTGAACAGATTCCATATGCCTAGCTCTCTGATTTTGGAAGCGCTTACGACTCTAAGATGCTGTGAAGATTTTTCTTCAGAGCGTTTAGAGTTGCTTGGTGATTCAGTGCTGAAGTATGCAGTGAGCTGCCACCTCTTTCTTAAATATCCCCAGAAACATGAAGGAAAGCTATCTGGTCAGCGCCAAAGAACTATAGGCAATGCTAACTTACATGAACTGGGAACTAAGCGTAGGATACATGCGTACATACGTGATAGTGCATTTGAGCCCCGTCGTTGGGTTGCCCCTGGGCAGCTTTCTGTCCATCCTGTTCCTTGTTCACATGGTGTTGATACATCTGAAGTTCCTTTAGATAGCAAATATCGTACAATTGACGAGAATGTCGTAATTGGGAAGAGCTGTGACAGGGGACATCGGTGGTTAGTTTCCAAAAGCATTGCTGATTGTGTTGAGGCACTTATTGGAGCATACTATGTTGGTGGTGGATTAATGGCCGCCCTCCATATGATGAATTGGCTAGGGATTGAAGTTAATCTGGAGCCCTGTTATGTTGAAAAGGCTATTAATCTGGCATCTGACCGATCTTGCAACCAAAAAGTTGATCATGTTACAGCCTTGGAGTCCAAGATTGGGTATGACTTTTCTACCAAGGGACTGCTACTCGAAGCTATTACTCATTTGACGGAGAAAGATTCTGGGGTGGGCTATTGCTATGAGAGGCTGGAGTTTCTGGGCGATGCTGTGCTGGATGTACTGATAACATGGCATCTTTATCAGAACCACACAGATGTTGATCCTGGAGAACTAACGGACCTGCGTTCTGCTTCTGTGAGCAACGAAAATTTTGCTCAAGTTTGTGTTAGGCGAAACCTGTTCCAGCATCTTCAGCATTGCTCCGAGTCGATCTCAAAACAAATAACAGAGTATGTTACGTTGGTTATGGCTGCAGAAGATTCTAAGTCGTTGCAAGGAAGACAATGCCCTAAGGTTCTTGGTGACCTTTTCGAAAGTATTGCTGGGGCAATACTGATCGACACCAAGCTTAATGTCGAAGAACTATGGAGAATTTTTTTACCATTGTTGTCTCCCATTGTGACCCCTGATAATCTTGAGTTGCCTCCCTTCCGTGAATTGAATGAATTGTGTGATTGCCTTGGATACTTCTTTAAAGAACATTGTGAAAATGATAAAGAGGTGGTGCTTGCAGAATTGAGATTGCAACTGGAAGATATCTTATTAATAGGAGAAGGAATTGGTAAAATTAGAAAAACTGCCAAGGGACAAGCTGCTCTGCATTTGTTGAAAGAACTGGAGAGCAGAGGAATTTCATATGACCGATGTGTTTTGAAGAGGAAAAAAAGGGAATCCAGTGATGTCAGTTCAGGTTTAGTAGATATGAAATTTAGCATCATAGATGTATCTCAGAAGAAGCAGAAGGTTTCTCAGTTGCTTTGTGGAGATGATGGAGTTTCAGATGCTGCTATTCCAGTTATTGCAGCTATTAGCACAGAGAAAGGGGGGCCAAGAAACTCACTGTATGAACTATGTAAAAGATTGCAGTGGCCTATGCCTAGCTTCGAAACTATAGAACAAAAGTCAAGAGCACCCATTGAATTTGGTGAGGGTTCAGATAAGAAGACTGGGTTCAATAGTTTCATGTCAAAAATTTCCTTGCTCATACCTGACTTCGGTGTTATGGAGGTCAACGGGGAGGAAAGAGCAGATAAGAAACGGTCTCAAGATTCTGCAGCCTTGCACCTGCTCTATAAACTGGAAGAGCAGGGTAAACTTGTAATCAGCTGATAATAAGGTCGGTGGAACAGCAGGAAAAATTCTCTGCCAAAGCCCTGATAGATTACTGTTAGTGATGTTTGCTCCAAATCCTGTTCTTCGAAGTACTGCGTTTCAGTTTCTGATAGTCATCGACAAGCAACGAAATCTATCCCCAAATTAACAAGGATAGAAGACCCTGTTAAGTTAGTCTTAGTAAATATGATTATGTCCCTGTACTTTATGGTGTAACGTTCGTAACAGTGAAATAATCTGTAGTAGCCTTATCTTGTCTGTAGCGTTGATCATAGTCGATGATTTAATAAAATGTCTTTTTTCTTCACATTTCTCTTTAAAGCTGTCTAATCTCTGTTTGAAAGAGTGCAAGATGCATTCTTTTCAAGGTTTATTTCTAAAAAAGAGTTTTTTTTTCAGTAAATAACATAAGATGTTCAGTATACTCCCCCCCCCCCCCCCCCCCCCCCCCAAAATTCATCCTATGCACCAACATGACAGTGGTCAGCTTGCATTGTCTAGATTGTTTCTTGGTGTAACGTGAGTGTGTTGTGAATTTAAGTCATCATCAGGATTCCCGTGAATGTAATACTAACATAGAAGAACATGATTGCAGCAGGTCGTCATGGCTATTCCCCTGGATCTACAAAGTTTTATTCTCCGTGCTCGAGTTCTGAAGCTGTATAGGCAAGCATTGAGAACTGCCAGCCGAGCCCCAAATCATTCAAGAGGTCTCTTTCATTCTCTCTTTGCTCTCTCTCAGGTTTCCTCACACTGGGACATGATTGCTTGCAAGTGCATGCCCTCACATCAGCCATCCTAGATACATGTTGCTGTAGCTATTTTTTTTGGTCGTTGTAAGTCATTTTCATGTGATAGGCATGAAATTCCAATGTTCCACCAAAAATTAGTCACATATATGACCATTTAAATAAACCTCATCACAGTTATCAACTTTGGCCGTTGATTTCTATGATTATATTATCTATTTAATGGGATTATAACTCTGACATTGCTATTTTATATTTATAGGGTTCACAAGTCTTAAATGATGGCCACATGAAATTTCGCTGTTCAAATAAACCTAGTAATGTTACCTTTGTAATGTGATCCTGGAATTTTTTTCACCAATATATGGTTGAAACTTAGTCTATTATTTTGACCACCATAAGTTAGTCTTCTCATTTTGAGCTGTTATGACTTTCTGAAATACATTAGTATTCTGTAGAATAAACCAATAATATCGTATGGGTTTACACTTACATTGATATGTTTATTATTTGAACTTCAATGGATCATCGCTCTCTCAAGCTTAATCATCTTCTGTGCGATTGCCTGCTGAAAGTTTTCTGAAATGGTTTTGGTTATCCATGCAATTGCAGTTGAATTGCAACAAACAATCAGAGAAGAGATTGAGAAGAATCGTGATTGTCAGGATAAGCAGAAGATTCGTTTCTTGATAAGTGAAGGGAAAGAGAGAGTGAAATGCTTAGATGAGATGCTCGACATGCAAGGTTGCTGACCATGGATTGGATTGGAGAGTAAATCTTCTTCTAACCGAGAACAAGAACGGCTATGAAGTTCGTAGGCTAACTGATATACTGGGTTCTGTAGATGTTCTGTTGTAATCTTTTCCTAAATTAGCATCGTTGTGTAACACATTTGTAAGATAATGTTGTTGGACCATCCATAGTTAGGTATATCTATGTCAAACTTTCCAGTAAATTATGGATATTCAAAATTTGTTTATTTAGACATGATTGTTTGTCATGCTTACACAAATTATCTGAAAGTGTGTATAAATTAGTAAAATAGGAGTAGATAACAGTGTCATTACGTTATGAGAATAATTTAGTATACAGGGAATTTCAAGGCATCATAAATTGCCATGATAAGAAAATTTTAAGAGCTTACAATTATGGCTTGTGTGCACTGTGCACTATATAAATCAATTAAACAAGGTGGCAAAGCTAACAATTGTCTTCCCTCAAAACTTTCTTTATCTCTGCCTATTAATATAGTTGTCAGGGACTTGCATAATGCATATTAAGGAAGAGGGAATGGGAGGTGTATGGCTTGTAATGGGACATTGAATAGGGTCATGTGCAAGGACAGACCATAATATTTCTTCTTATGTATGAAAAAGAAGAATATGACAATTCTATTACTTCCCTTGACATTTGCCTTTAATAGATTTTTCATTTTTATTCCCTCCGTCCCAAATTAGTTGCTACATTTGCTTTTTCACAGTTTATGAGATGCAACTTCAAACACCAATATCTTGAATTACATATATGAAAAAATTATAAAAATTATATATTTGGAAAATACAAATTGGGACGAATCAAACAAGATCCAACACGACTATGTTTTTTCTTATGTATATGGAGTAAAATATAGTCAAAGTTATGACGTGAATAGTGCCTATGGTCAAAATGTAGCAACTAATTTTGGACGGAGGGAGTAATTTGGACACTATTCATATGTATAGAAAATCCTCAAAAAAAATTTCAATGTATAAGAAAAAATATAGTTATATCGGGGGGTATGATAAATCTATATCAGATATAGGTTTCATAACCTATATCACCAATATAAAATTGAAAAAGTAATGTTGTGAAAAGGTTGAAGTACAAAAATAATGTATTAAATTCAGAAAACATATTTGAAAGGGAATAGAAGGGGGAATGGAAGGGAATGGGAAAAAAGTAACATCCTCTCTCTCTCCTCTCCTACAATTGATCTGACCAAACAGAAAGCCATTCTCCAAAACTCCAAAATTCTTACAGCTAACTTTATTTTTATTATGGAGAGAAATAAAAACTAAATTAAGTGGGAAATTAAATGTTGTTGAATTGTGGAAAAAAGGCCTCGTCAATTTGCTTGTTTTGAAGATATTGTGGAAATTTGGAGAATAAAATTGGGCTTTCATGGAGGTCAAGAGCTGGGAGAAGAATCAAAAATCAGATAATTCAGAGATGAACAATTCAATACAAAAATTAGATAATTCAAAGATGAACAAAGCATGCGTGGAAACACAATATGTATCTGCATTGTACAAAAAGACATGACCATCACATATGTTGTTCAGAATATAGCCTAACTGATAAACACAATACCATGTCTTTATTTTCATTAGTTAATAAATTGATAATAATAACATTAAGCTACAAAAAATTTATATTATAAAAAATTGTTTTTATTTTTTATACAACAAAACCATCATATTTTCAAGAAAACAATACTAGTGTATAATCTTAATTTGTGTGAGTTATCATCCAATAAAATCATTTATATACAAATAAACCTTATAACATGTATAAATTAACCAAAACGAATATTACATTGAATGTTAATGGAAAAAAAGTTGTTGCATATTAGTTCGTTTTTCACATCTGAATGATTGACTACTAATAACACAATTTTAATGTGACGTTAATAATTTACGATGGGATTTATTAAGAAAAAAGGCATGCGTGGAAAATGTTCACATGAACACCATATCTATCATATTTGACAATATATGGCAACGCAGAAACACAATACGTTGCAATTATAACACCATTTCTATCTATTAGTGTATAATCTTAATTTTTGTGACTTATCATATATATATACTAATAAACCTTTTAACAATAAATTACCCAAAACCAATATTATATTGAACGTTAATGGAAAAAAAGTTTACGCATTTCATTTTTCAATATGAGGGATTGACTACTAATAACACTAGTTTAATGTCACAATCATAAGTAATTTACGATGTGGTTTATTAAGAAAAAAAAGACATGCGTGGAAAAATGGTCACAAGAACACCATATCTATCATATTTGACAATATATGCAGCGCAGAAACACAATACGTTGCAATTATAACACCATTTCTATCAATTAGTGTATAATCTTAATTTTTGTGACTTATCATAATATATACTAATAAACCTTTTAACAATAAATTACCCAAAACCAATATTATATTGAACGTTAATGGAAAAAAAGTTTACGCATTTTATTTTTCAATATGAGGAATTGACTACTAATAACAGTATAACACTAGTTTAATGTCACAAACATAAGTAATTTACGATGTGGTTTATTAAGAAAAAAAAGACATGCGTGGAAAAATGTTCACAACAAGAACACCATATCTATCATATTTGACAATATATGGCAACGCAGAAACACAATACGTTGCAATTATAACACCATTTCTATCTATTAGTGTATAATCTTAATTTTTGTGACTTATCATATATATATACTAATAAACCTTTTAACAATAAATTACCCAAAACCAATATTATATTGAACGTTAATGGAAAAAAAGTTTACGCATTTCATTTTTCAATATGAGGGATTGACTACTAATAACACTAGTTTAATGTCACAATCATAAGTAATTTACGATGTGGTTTATTCAGAAAAAAAAGACATGCGTGGAAAAATGGTCACAAGAACACCATATCTATCATATTTGACAATATATGGCAGCGCAGAAACACAATACGTTGCAATTATAACACCATTTCTATCAATTAGTGTATAATCTTAATTTTTGTGACTTATCATATATATATATACTAATAAACCTTTTAACAATAAATTACCCAAAACCAATATTATATTGAACGTTAATGGAAAAAAAGTTTACGCATTTCATTTTTCAATATGAGGGATTGACTACTAATAACAGTATAACACTAGTTTAATGTCACAAACATAAGTAATTTACGATGTGGTTTATTAAGAAAAAAAAGACATGCGTGGAAAAATGTTCACAACAAGAACACCATATCTATCATATTTGACAATATATGGCAACGCAGAAACACAATACGTTGCAATTATAACACCATTTCTATCTATTAGTGTATAATCTTAATTTTTGTGACTTATCATATATATATACTAATAAACCTTTTAACAATAAATTACCCAAAACCAATATTATATTGAACGTTAATGGAAAAAAAGTTTACGCATTTCATTTTTCAATATGAGGATTGACTACTAATAACACTAGTTTAATGTCACAATCATAAGTAATTTACGATGTGGTTTATTAAGAAAAAAAAGACATGCGTGGAAAAATGTTCACAACAAGAACACCATATCTATCATATTTGACAATATATGGCAACGCAGAAACACAATACGTTGCAATTATAACACCATTTCTATCTATTAGTGTATAATCTTAATATTTGTGACTTATCATATATATATACTAATAAACCTTTTAACAATAAATTACCCAAAACCAATATTATATTGAACGTTAATGGAAAAAAAGTTTACGCATTTCATTTTTCAATATGAGGGATTGACTACTAATAACACTAGTTTAATGTCACAATCATAAGTAATTTACGATGTGGTTTATTCAGAAAAAAAAGACATGCGTGGAAAAATGGTCACAAGAACACCATATCTATCATATTTGACAATATATGGCAGCGCAGAAACACAATACGTTGCAATTATAACACCATTTCTATCCATTAGTGTATAATCTTAATTTTTGTGACTTATCATATATATATACTAATAAACCTTTTAACTATAAATTACCCAAAACCAATATTATATTGAACGTTAATGGAAAAAAAGTTTACGCATTTCATTTTTCAATATGAGGGATTGACTACTAATAACAGTATAACACTAGTTTAATGTCACAAACATAAGTAATTTACGATGTGGTTTATTAAGAAAAAAAAGACATGCGTGGAAAAATGTTCACAACAAGAACACCATATCTATCATATTTGACAATATATGGCAACGCAGAAACACAATACATTGCAATTATAACACTATTTCTCTCTATTATTATATCAATTTCGACAATACATAACAATGGAGAAACAAAATATGTTGCAATTTTAACACCATATCTATCATATTTGACAATATATGGCAACGCAGAAACACAATACATTGCAATTATAACACTATTTCTCTCTATTATTAAATCAATTTCGACAATACATAACAATGGAGAAACAAAATATGTTGTAATTTTGACACCATTAGATATGTTGTTGACAATATAGCGGAAATGATAAACACAATATGATGCTTCATTTTAAATACAAAATGATAAGTTCACATATTCATAAAACAACAATCATACAAAGTACTTAACATCATCCATACAACCATTAGAATGCTAAGTGAGGTACTTAAAATTACACTTGCATTAGATCGTTACAAAAGAAAGCAATCCGACGCGCAAAATACAACGAACATGTCATTGTTATCTATCCATTTCGCTGTGAAATCTTCCTCCACCACCTCTGACTTGCATTAAACTATCGGCTACAATTATGAACAAAAATTGTTAGAATTAAAATGTAACTCATAAACTTAAAAGTAAAGACCCAATAATGTTCTATAACGTTTTGTAATGTTTTTAGGTGAACTGCTAAAAGTTCTATAATACAAAGTAATATAAATTACCAGAAAATAAGCAATTTCAAGAAGTAAAAAGTCAAATTTCAGAACAAAAATCACCATCAAATAACTCGTATCAAATTCCACAGCATAAAACCCACTCAATTTGCTCTAACACCACCATAAAACAAACCCACGAATGGAAAAAACATCATGAAATTTGCTACTTATAATACACGAAATTAAGACATGTTTAGAACTTTAACATGCAATTTTCATGAATTAAACCCACGAAATTTAAAAAACCCAAGAAATTTCTTGATGTACACCACACAATTTTCAAGTAATTAAACATACCTTCAATTCACGAAAAAACACAGTTACGCCTCTTTCCGGCGAATTTTCCGGCGAATTCCGGCTTCAAACCATCCGGTTCTGGTGGGTGGGTCTCCGGTGGGTGGGATGATGACTGAGGTTGAGGAGTGAGGTTGAGGAGTTAGGTTGAGGAGAGAGATTGAACTAACTTATGGAATGAGGGGGAATACCCCATTCCCTTGCTTTTGCATTCCATTTTACTAAGTTATTTGAAATGACAAAATTGCCCATGATATAGGTTATGAAACCTATATCTGATATAGATTTATCATACCTCGTTATATCGGAGTCTTGTTTGATTCGTCCTATTATGTAATTTAGGAAAATTTAACTTTTTAAATCTTTACTAATATGTAATTAAAAATATTAACGATACAAAACGTGAATTGTCAAGTGTACATTGGAGAAATGAGAAATATGTTGGGAGATACCCCATTCCCAAAAAAAAATTGAAGGAAATAAAAGCAAAAAATAATATAAAAATAACGCTGTCCAATACAGACGTTACTCACGCGTCTCTTTGTTTCTCTCCTCTGGGCTTCTCTGTGAGTATAACGTTTGTTTTTGACTCCTCGAGAAAGTATACTTCCATATCTCTATTATATAAGGGAAGGGGGGAGCTATGGTGTCCTCTTTTGAACTGACTATTTTACCCCCCTTCCCTTTCTAAATTACAAAAGGAATCTCAAAATTAAAATCGGGACTCAAAAAAACTACCAAAAATTAATTTAACAGTCACTCACAAATCACTCACAAATCACTTAAAAAAAGAAATTTTACAAATCACTCATAATTAAGAAAATCATGCTATAAAAATCACGCAAATCACTCAAATAATCAGGAAACTTTATTAAAACTTAAAATTAACATACAAAGTAAAACTAATAACCTAGAACGTCAATACATACAAAAACATTTACTACAAAAATTTACTTACAAATCATTGTTCTCAAGAACCATTCACAATTACATACTCACAAAAGTTACATATAAACACAAATTTGAGAAAAGCATAAGATTTTGACGGCGATATCACACATTCATCCATCGGCAATTTGCGAACTTCGAAAAAGGTACATAATTCTTTTAACCTTCAAAATTATTTCACGTAAGTTGAAATAAACAATAGCAAATTAGTTGACTGTTATGTAGTTAAAAAAATGGAGATTACAACAATGAGTTCAAAAGGGCTTTTATACAATTAGACTTAAATTTCATTCATTTTCATATAAAACAAATTTATTTTTTTTCTAAAAAAAATGCCAATATTAAAATTTTTGCCCATAACTTTTGCAAAAAATCCATGTTCAGAAATAAATTTTGAAAAACAAAACAATGTCAAACTTTTTGCTAACAATTTTAGCAAAAATCCATTTTCAGAAAAAAAAAAAACTAAATTAATTTGCGAAAAGTAACGATTTTTGTTTTTCTACAAAAAAAATACAATATCAAATTGTGTATGATAAAAAATCAAAATTTCATTTCAAATATAATTGAAGCTCAAAGTGTTAAAATTTAGAAAAGGACAAAAATTAAAACGATGAAAATTTTTAAATATCAATGTGTGCAAACTTAATTTAGAAGTTAGACAAGGAAAAAATCCTGAGGTGTATTTGTAGTGAAATCATAATTTAGAAGTTAGACAAGGAAAAAAAATATTATTTACTTTTTTATAGTGTTTCCTATATATAATTAAACTTTTACTTATATTTGGACCTATCTCTTTCTTATATAATAGCGATTAATTATCAAGGTAAAAAGGTTTATGTAAATTATCATTCAAGAATTAAAGTACAACATATCTCTATTATATAAGGGAGGGAGGGGGGCTATAACAATCATTCACAAGTCAACTTAAACCATAGAATTGCATATTTTACATTATACAAATCACCCAAATGATGAAACTTTACAAAAACAAAAAAATTAACTTACAAACTACAACCAATACACTACCACGTCAATACATACTCACAAAAATTTGACTTGAAATCCAAGTGTCCACTTTCTTCACAATATATGAAGTAGTGTACTTAATTTAAAAATCAACTAAAAAATTATAATATTAGAAATCATAGATAAATTGAATAAAATTTCTATTTTGTTCATAGAATTTTGACCTTGAGAAGTAAAAAAAAAAAAGAGACTGGTGAGAGACTTCAGTGACAGAGACTAAACCAATTATAATTTGTAACTAAAAATAATTATACTTTGTTTGTCTAATGTTCAAATTTTGACTTTTACATAAGTCGAAAAAAATCGAGTTCATGTCTTGAAAAGAATTCAAGCACGCATCGCGTGCAAAAAATACTAGTCTGATATAGGACAACACTTCCCATACCATTTACTTGATATGATTAGATGTGGTCCAGATATAATTTAATAGCTAGCTGATACGATAAAATATTGTTAAGATATGATACTCCCTCCGTTCTTTTTTAGATGTAACATTGGACTTTTCACATTTGCCGAGGCACAACTTTGACCGATAATATCTCCAATTGTATAAAAGTAAAAATTATAAAAAATATATATTTGGAAAGTGTATACCGTGACGAATCAAACAAGATCCCATATGACTATATTTTTTCTTATGTATAAATAACAATTAGTGGTCAAAGTGTGTTGGATGATAGTGCCCAAAGTCAATATGTTACATCTAAAAAAAACGAAGGGAGTATAAGATTTTAACTAACAAGCCTCCCCAAAACCCTAGCCTTCCCTCTCCTTTTCTCTCTCTAAAACCCTAGCCTCCCTTACCCCTTCTTCATCAATTAGGGGGCTGCCATGGATGTTTTCATCCATGGTAAGCCCCCTTTTCCCTTTTATTTTCAGTTTTTAGTTCATTTTTTTGTTTTGTTCAATAAATTAGTATCTCTTTATGAGATTTTCTCAAACCCTTTTATGGGGTTTTTAGTTTCTGTTTTGGAAATCTCCTTCTCCCCTATGGGAGTTGTGAGTATGGTTCTTTTGTTTTTAGGTATGAGAAATTATTCTCATTGGTTGAAGTTCGAAACTCAACATGAAGGTATTGGAATCTCGGATGCGGTCAACCTGGCTCGATCAAGAATGTTCTTCCCAAACTATATCAGAATGATAAACTTCCTCATCAATAGCTGCTTGATTCAGCAAATACAAGGGGGTTGTGTTGTATTGTTCGATCTGGTTCATTGTAGTTTTTTCGAAGGGGGTTGTGCTGTATTGTTCGATCTGGTTCATTGTAGTTTTTTCGAAGACGAATTTGATTTAGTCTTGTTTAATTGTATCTTGTTTTACATTAATACTTATTGTAGATGCCGTTTGACCTTCAATTAATGAAATTTCTCTTTCACCAAACTAACAAGTCTCCCGAAAAAAATATATGATAAAAAAAAAATTATAATTTTTTAATATTACTTTTGTCATAAAAATTACATAAATGGCATGGTATTTGGCCCATAATATCATTGCTCCTCCTCCCTTATACTTTTTCCTCTCTCCGTCTTTATTCCCTCACACTACTCACTACTGCTATAACATTATTTTCTTTTTCGCCACTTTGCCGGAGCTTTTCTTTGTTTTTGTCGCCACTTCGCCGGAGCCTGGAGGCCAAACGGCAGAACGCCTTACGCGGGTCGCCACTTTGCCGGAGTCCGGAGACCAGAACGGCAGTCGCGGGTCGCCAGAAGAAGGCAGAAGCCCGGAACTGAGAACCCTTCTGGTTGAGGTGTTTTGTTTCTGCTAATTTATAAATTATACTCATCTTGATGTGGATTGATGTTTTGAATTGAAATAAGAAAATATGAAATTTAAATGTTGTGCAATTGTGAAATTTGGAATTGAGATTACTTGAATGGAAATTAAAGATTACTTGAATTGAAATTGAGATTAGAAATTGTGGAATTGAAATAGAGGTTGTGAAGCAAAATTAGTTGAATTTGGAATGAGATGTTATGAAATGTAATTTGAAACAAGGAACTTTTTACTTATACTAGATTTGGAAGATGAAAAATAAAAGTTTAGAATCTTTTTGGGAGAGAAGTGATGATGATTGTTTAGTCACTTATATAGAGAGATATCTTTATGTGAATCTTAGAAAAAAAACAGCCTCGCAACTTCTGGTCTGCCGTGCCGAGTGCTACAATTCCTCGTCCAGTCGATCTTGTGAAGTATGTTGTCTGTCTGCCACAAGGGTCGCCTGCCGGATCCCACGAACGCCTCACACCTCACACCTCACGCCAAGTAATTAGCGTTTCTCATTTATTATATAGATTTTCTTGTTACACATTAACATATTACTTCATTAGGGTTTTTGATGCAAATTGATGATTCAAATTGATGATTCAAATTTTTTTTGTTCAAAGGGAGGAATGTGAGTTGTTCATTTGGTAGATCAAATTGCAAAAGTTGGTGATTCAAATTCAATTGTTAGATTCACAAAGTTAATGAGAAGAAATTCAAATTGAACAAACGAAAAAGTGAATTGGTGAATTTAGTTGCCCTAATTGTTTCAGAATTTTATCTGCTACAACTGCTTGAGATTATAATGCGTTAATTTAGAATTGATAATTAGGGGTTCGAATTCAAATTGTTTGCCAATTGAGCATTGATGCTTTAATTGGATTTGGCTCATTGTTTGTTAGTAACAATTGACAAGAATAAGTATATTATTTGATATAAAGAATTGATTGAATTGTTTGAAAAAATTGGATTTGTTTCTAAAAGTTACCATGACTTATACTATTATAGGTCAATATCAAAACATGAAAGGTCGTCGAGAATAATTGTAATAAATTTCGAGTACTCCCTCCGTCACCGAAAGTTCTTCCTACTTTGACCAATTTCCTAACACAAAAAGATTCCAAACAGGAACAACAAAAGAAAATGGAGGGAGTACTATGTGGTTGTAATATGATTTAGGAATTATTATTGCTTTTGAAATGAAATTTTTTAATGTATTTTTTGTATAAATTCATGGATTGGTATGGTTATCCGTGGACAATTGTGGATAGTGACCTACCATTCGTGAATTCCTGTTGGGAGTCCTGGTTGATAGCGGTTGGATAATATGCATGAATGACTAGCTTCATTATCTTACCACTTGACATTGAAATTTTTTGTTTTTCAGGGCACTTTATTATCTTATACACAAATTTGTTCATACCATCTGCAATACATCATCTTAACTAAATTTGGGATAAATAGATATGATCATTAACTTTCAGAAGTATCGTGTCATCACTGTACATGTTGCCCAAAGAGCAACCTTTTGGCAGAGTTTACATAATGGTCCAAACAGTGTAGAGGAACTTCTTGATCGGCATCTGGTAAAAGAAAAACCGTCGTATGACAATGATGAAAGTGAGCTCTTAACTCGGCAACGATTAAACAGCACACGACGTGAGGTTTTGTGTCTCTACAGGGATATACTCCGCGCCACACGGTTCTACATGTGGCCTGACTCTAGAGGGATGCTGTGGCGAGATATACTAAGAGAAAATGCTCGTAAAGAATTTGAAGAGGCTCGGTTTGAGAAGGATCCCGAAGTAATAACTCGGTTGTTAATTGGTGGAAGAGATGCTGTTCAAGCTGCACTTGACAAGCTGGCTGAGAAACAGAGAGAAGAGATAGAGAAGGAACGAAGTGGCAGAAGTTAAAGTAATGGTGTTAAGAAATTGTTTAGCTAACAATGTATGGAAAGTGAAATGTGTACTACTCCATGTTATATCCTTGTATTAACTTGTTTTAGCTGCCAATAATTAATCCAGAGTTGATGTTTTTCTTAGCTTCTATGTATACGTCGATACCATGATTATGATTTTCTTCTATGCAGGAGGTTTTAGCTGCCAATAATAATAATAGGAGGCATCGTTAAGGTTTATTATGCCCTTTTCAATAGGAGGCACCGTTAAGGTTTTCTTATTATGCCCGCGACCGCGAGTATTAAGAAAATGTTAATAACTCGGAGGCCGGGGCATTCCATTAGACCATTACATTCGTGGTATATAAAATACGCCTACGCGAAGAAACCAAGGTAGGCACATTACGCATACGCTTGTTTACTTAATGGAACTTCAATATTAATTTTGGATCTCATCTTTAGCTTTTTTGTCCTCTCATACTTTTTGATACTTTTTGTTGTCTAGATAAGACAATATTCTCTATAGTATGAACTTTCTGAAACAACTCAATGAGAAAAACATAGGAATAACAAATATGAATATATGGAGTATATATGCTCAACTATTAGAGTATTTGTCCTACTATTCGTTTCAATATAATTTTTTTTTTGATAATTCAGAAATTCTATTTCATATAGTTTTAGGAAAGAGGAAGAAAACCTTACTCATACTCTGGGTATTTCTTCAATTAAGAAGGAAACTTTTATAGTATAAGGACACACCCAAAAAATGAGGAGGCAATCTAACCCTTTCCAAATTACATTACAATTATAAGAAAATGCTATGGAAGCTACATTTCATCTTTGGCAATCCCCAACATGACTAGCATTGACCTAACTTTACTATACTAATCACCAACAATTCATGGCCACCTGTATAAGACTAGTAGTGGCCCTTCAGGTAGAAATGACTTGAGAAGGGAAATCTGCCACAAAAAAATCAAAGCCAAGCTATAAATTCCGACCGTCGATGGAGTCCTTGTTTTGCAAGGGAATCTGCCACAAAATTGGAGTTTCGAGTCTTGTGGGAGATTAAGATGCTCAAGCTTTTTTTGCACGCGTTTCTAATGAAATTGGGATGATAATTCATGTTCCATGGACCTTCGAACTCAACGTTGCACCATAAAACCGCATTGGAAGAATCCGATTGTAGGATTATCTTGCAGTTTTTTGTGGCCTCACTTTTTAATGATATTGCAATTGCTCGATGAATGGCCAAAACCTTTGCATAATTTATTTCCATAAAAGGAATAAGGGAGGAAAACAGGCATATGAAATTTCCAAGGTGGTTTCGCTAAACACCACCAATTGCGGAATATGATTCTGCTACATTAATAGAAGCATCGATATTCCACTTTATAAAGCCCATATAAGGGGGAGTCCATACCTCAGTAGGAATAGCTTGAGCGTGAGCCTGCAATTGATATTAGGAGGGTTTGCCGTTCTATGAGAGACAAGCAGGGTTTCTTTGAATATCCAATGGAGAGTACGGAAATTCATCATGTCATCCCAAAATCCACCATCCAAGCCTAAGCGATACTAAATCTTGCAAATTTTTTATCGAGGTGCTTGAATTGCCAAAGATACGAAGATTTCTTTCCTTCCACACAGTCCATATTATGATGAAATAACAAGCAACCCAAACCTTCTTAAAAAAGAAATTTTACTAGGACAACGCTACTACTCAAAGGTGTCTCAGAGTTATTGGAAAGGCCCATTTTATTTGCCACAAGCCTAACCACCAAGCCCATAGTTTTTGAGAAAAAACCCAGTGCAGCAGAAGGTAGTCACCAGTTTCTTGGCTGGATTCACATAGAGGACATAGATCATCTTCCAAAGGGATGATTCCTATCAATGCCAGTTTGTGCGGAGTGTTAATCTTGCCGAGGAGTGCGGTCCACACAAACACTTCAATGCGGTGGGGTACAAGACCCTTCCGTAACCCTTTTACTGCGTCGAGCTGGGAGAGAGGATTGAGTTTGTCAAGCTCAAGGGTAAAGGATTTGGTGGAGAAGCATACGGACTTGTTGAAAGTCCATATAAGTCTGTCGGCAGATTTGTGCGCAGGGCACGCGCTCTTTAGAATTGCATCAAGTTGCGATTTTTCAGCCAAATCTTGAGGATCCTTCCCAAAATCCTTGGGATTCCACAAATGCATCTTGATTAAGGGCTATTAAGAACAGCCTTGGAAACAATTTTTTCAAGGGGCTAGAATCCAGCCACGGTTCATGCCAAAACAGTGAGCATGCTCCATTGCCTATGTTCTTCCGAATGTCGTTTATCATCAAAGACTTTACCCCTACGTTGTTAAAAATCGCAGCACACATTTATTTTCATGGTCCACCAAAAGGTGGAAGGAGAGAGATCAGTTATAGCACAAGTCGAGTTATACCTGTATTTGGCTCGGATAACCTGGCACCAAAGAGGTGTTGGATCATGAAATAAACTCAAGATGCGGATAAAATCCTAGATGGTTCTCATGTGGCTATACATAAATATGATTACGAGAATCTATAGTTTAGAATAATTTTGAAGTCTGAAACCACATTTATAATATCTATACAAATATATTTAAAGGTGTGCGAAAACAAGAAAATGTGTCACGTGGCGCTCTCTCTAGGGAGTTTTAGTTCATGTAATCTATGTACAATAAAAAAATTAAAAAATTGCATATAAAATCCTGGATGGTTCTCATGTGGCTATACATAAATATGATTACGAGAATCTATAGTTCAGAATAATTTTGAAGTCTGAACCCACATTTATAATATCTATACAAATATATTTAAAGGTGTGCGAAAACAAGAAAATGTGTCACGTGGCGCTCTCCCTAGGGAGTTTTAGTTCATGTAATCTATGTACAATAAAAAAATTAAAAAATTGCATAGTATAAGGTTTGATCTCAAGACCTCAAGTACATATACTAAAGTTTAAGAGAACGTATTGTGTCGGACTCGTCCGACCATAATCTTGATCGGACGACTTTCAGGTGGTTCCAATTTTTTTTCAGGTAGTCTTCATTTTTTTTCAGGTGGTTCCAATTTTTTTTCAGGTAGTCTTCATTTTGTTTTCAGTTAGTCTTCTTTGTTTTTCAGTGGGTTTTTTGTGCTTCAGTTAGACTTACTTGAGTTTCAGTTGGTCTTTATTCTTTTTCAAGTAGTCTACATTTTTCTTCAGGTAGTCTTCATTTTGTTTCAGTTAGTCCATTATTTCTTTCAGTTAGCCCATTATTTCTTTCAGTTGGTCCAACTGAAAGAAAAGAAAGTCCAACTGAAAGAAAAGAAAGTCCAACTGAAAGAAAAGAAAGTCCAACTGAAAGAAAACAAAGTCTAACTGAAAGAAAACAAAGTCCAACTGAAAGAAAACAAAGTCCAACTGAAAGAAAACAAAGTCTAACTGAAAGAAAACAAAGTCCAACTGAAAAGAAAACAAAACACTAACCTTGAGTTCAGGGCCATCTCATTCATACCCAAGCATTTCTCAAGTAGTTGAAGGAGATTTCTCAACTGAAAGAATCCTTAATTTGAGTTCAGGGCCATGTCTTCCACCACTTCTGGAATTATAAAAACAACCATGGTAGATTCTCTATCTCACAACTTTCTCTCTCTCATTCGCACATTTTCTCACTTTTCGCACAACTTTACTACTATATGTCACAATCAGATTTAGCTACAGAGAAAGAATACCAGTAGCTGCAAAGGATAAGGAAGAGAGAAAGGGGTGGGGGGAAGGTATGGCTGAATAGCCGTGTACTCAATGTGGGGAATTTTCATCCACTTTCCTTTTCTGATTCTCCTTGTTAGCGACCTTTTCATCCTGGTGCGAGTATTGCCTTCTATGATTCTCAAGTTAAATTCTGCTTGTTGGCGTTAAAGAGTGCGGGACGTTAAGAAGATGTATTGGGCTCAGCCCGTCTGACGGTAAACAATTCGTCAGACGGTCTGACCCAATACTTTCACAAAGTTTTAACCTCTAGGCTAAGTTGTGTTTAATGTTATTATCATAAAGTATTATATTAATAAATGAAATTTTTTCTTACCCGGGGCATAACCCGGGCCTAATAACTAGTTATAATATTAAAACGAGTGGATTTTACATGATAATGTTTGTTTGAGAATTGTTTTTAAAAAATGGATCATTGAGTTATTTAATTATTGGCTTAAAAGGTTATTTTTTAGTAGTTGTAATAACAGTTATATAATTTCATTGAAGTTACTTTTTCTCATATGTATGCTTTGGGCCTTTTGTTTGTAAATTTCTACCCAAAACACTATAATATCTAATATTCAATTTTACTAAACATCTATTATTAATATCTTTCTTTTTAGGGAAATTCTCACTAGTACCATCTAACTATCGACTTTTTTCAATGGTACACATTTTTTTATTATCTTCCCAATAATACCACTATATTTATGACTTTTTATTTAAAGTGTTCTATTGTTAACAGAAATTAGGCTAAACTTTAAAAGTAACTAATAAATATTAAAAAATATTTACCCTAATCTAATACTTGGCTACCATACGCATTACCCAACACCAAAAATTCATGCTCATCAAAATTGGACCTTCCTCTGTTAATTGGAATGTGATGAATCGTTGGGATATTGAATTATAGGAGGAAAAGTTAAGATAATGGGTAGGATTGTATTTCTACTTTATAGCCATTAATAATTTTAATATATTTTTTAATAAAAAAATCAATTTAATTAAGAAGTCATAAACATAGTGGTACCATTAGGAAGGTAAAAAAATAATGCCTACCATTGAGAAAAGTCGATAGTTGAATGGTACCAGTGAGAATTTCCCTTCTTTTTAACATAGTTTGGCTTTACATTTTACATGTAATAGCTATTCTTCATCTTTGTGTCAATATACTCTAACTATATATGAAAATAGTTATGAGACAGAATATAACTAAAACCATGTGATAGAATTTAGTGCGTAAACATTATGAATAATTTTGCGATAGGTAAGTTACATGATTAGGATTTAGAACACAAACTTAGCATTATATTAATTCATCTCTTAATTTGGTTTAAATACAATTTACATTGAAGTACCAGAGAAATTCAAACTACCTAATCGTTTTCTAATGTCTTCCCTAAAATTAAAAAAAAAAACACTTCACTTGCCGGAAACAAAGTTTATGGTATAGGACCAAGCATTGTTGTTAACTGGATCAACAAGGTGATGAGGTTCTCCAATGGACCCTTTCCAGTAACAATAACTACATGGAAAGACACGATTTTGTGTGTATAATTATTATCTGAAAATTATATTTTAACTCCTTTCGTAGAAAGTGGGAGTTGTTGTTTGGTTTTCACAAGAAAATATAGAAAGTAAAACTTCCTATAAAGTGCAAAGTAGCTGAGTCGTTTACTTGTTAAAAAAATGGTGAAATGCATAAAGTGAAACTTGTCCGAGCTAGGAGTTAGGCCCAAATTACGATTTTGAGTCTAGATGAGCATGAAACAGACGTGAAAAATCAGACTTCAAGGAATTCAGATTTTGAGCTCATGAACCCCTTAGAAATGGTAAAAAAAAACAATTCAGGCTTTTGAATCGCTCAATTCTGATATCCGACCTAGGAGTTAGGCCCAAATTACGATTTTGAGCCTAGATGAGCATGAAACAGACGCCAAAAATCGGACTTTAAGGAATTCAGATTCTAAGCTCACGAACCCCTTAGAAATGGTTAAAAAAAAATTCAAGCTTTTGAATCGCTCAATTCTGATGTCCGAGCTAGGAGTTAGGCCCAAATTACGATTTTGGGCCTAGATGTGCATGAAACAGACGCGAAAAATCGGACTTCAAGGAATTCAGATTCTGAGCTCAGGAACCCCTTAGAAATGGTAAAAAAAAAAATTCAGGCTTTTGAATCGCTCAATTCTGATGTCCAAGCTATGAGTTAGGCCCAAATTACGATTTTAGGCCCAGATGAGCATGAAACAGACGCGAAAAATCGGACTTCAAGGAATTCAGATTCTGAGCTGACGAACCCTTAGAAATGGTAAAAAAACAATTCAGGCTTTTGAATCGCTCAATACTGATGTCCGAGTAGGATTAGGCCCAAATTACGATTTTGAGCTAGATGAGCATGAAACAGACGCGAAAAATCGGACTTCAAGGAATTCAGATTCTGAGCTCACGAACCCGTAGAAATGGTTAAAAAAACAATCCAGGCTTTTGAATCGCTCAATTCTGATGTCCGAGCTAGGAGTTAGGCCCAAATTACGATTTTGAGCCTAGATGAGCATGAAAGACGCGAAAAATCGGACTTCAAGGAATTCAGATTCTGAGCTCACAACCCCTTAGAAATGGTCATGAAAACAATTCAGGCTTTTGAATCGCTCAATTCTGATGTCCGAGCTACGAGTTAGGCCCAAATTACGATTTTGAGCCTAGATGAGCATGAAACAGACGCGAAAAATCAGACTTCAAGGAATTCAGATTCTGAGCTCACGAACCCCTTAGAAATGGTAAAAAAACAATTCAGGCTTTTGAATCGCTCAATTCTGATGTCCGAGATAGGAGTTAGGCCCAAATTACGATTTTGAGCCTAGATGAGCATGAAACAGACGCGAAAAATCGGACTTCAAGGAATTCAGATTCTAAGCTCACGAACCCCTTAGAAATGGTTAAAAAACAATTCAAGCTTTTGAATCGCTCAATTCTGATGTCCGAGCTAGAAGTTAGGCCCAAATTACGATTTTAGGCCTAGATGAGCATGAAACAGACGCGAAAAATCGTACTTCAAGGAATTCAGATTCTGAGCTCACGAACCCCTTAGAAATGGTAAAAAAACAATTCAGGCTTTTGAATCGCTCAATTCTGATATCCGAGCTAGGAGTTAGGCCCAAATTACGATTTGAGGTCTAGATGAGCAGGAAACAGACACGAAAAATCGGAGTTCAAGTAATTCAGATTCTGAGCTGACGAACCCCTTAGAAATGGTAAAAAAAACATTTCAGGCTTTTGAGTCGCTCAATTCTGATGTCCGAGCAATGACTTAGGCTCAATTTACGATTTTAGGCCTAGATGAGCAGGATACAGACGCAAAAAATCAGAGTTCAAGTAATTCAGACTCTGAGCTCACGAACCCCTTAGAAATGGTAAAAAAAACAATTCAGGCTTTTGAATCGCTCAATTCTGATGTCCGAGCTAGGAGTTAGGCCAAAATTACGATTTTGAGCCTAGATGAGCATGAAACAAACGCGAAAAATCGGACTTCAAGGAATTCAGATTCTGAGCTCACGAACCCCTTAGAAATGGTAAAAAAACAATTCAGGCATTTGAATCGCTCAATTCTGATGTCCGAGCTAGGAGTTAGGCCAAATTACGATTTCAGGTCTAGATGAGCAGGAAACAGACGCGAAAAATCGGAGTTCAAGGAATTCAGATTCTGAGCTGACGAACCCTTAGAAATGGTAAAAAAAACAATTCAGGCTTTTGAATCGCTCAATTCTGATGTCCGAGCTAGGAGTTAGGCCCAAATTACGATTTTAGGTCTAAATGAGCAGGAAACAGACGCGAAAAATCGGAGTTCAAGTAATTCAGATTCTGAGCTCACGAACCCCTTAGAAATAGTAAAAAAACAATTCAGGCTTTTGAATCGCCCAATTCTAATGTCCGAGCTAGGAGTTAGGCCCAAATAACGATTTGGAGCCTAGATGAGCATGAAACAGACGCGAAAAATCGGACTTCAAGGAATTCAGATTTGAGCTCACGAAACCCTTAGAAATGGTAATGAAAACAATTCAGGCTTTTGAATCGCTCAATTCTGATGTCCGAGCTATTAGCCCAAATAACGATTTTGGCCTAGATGAGCATGAAACAGACGCGAAAAATCGGCCTTCAAGGAATTAGATTCTGAGCTCATGAACCCCTTAGAAATGGTAAAAAAACAATTCAGGCTTTTGAATCGCTCAATTCTGATGTCCGAGCTAGGAGTTAGGCCCAAATTACGATTTTGAGCCTAGATAGCAGGAAACAGACGCGAAAAATCGGACTTCAAGGAATTCAGATTCTGAGCTCACGAACCCCGTAAAAGGTTAAAAAACAATTCAGGCTTTTGAATCGCTCAATTCTGATGTCCAAGCTAGGAGTTAGGCCCAAATTACGATTTTAGGCCAAGATGAGCATGAAACAGACGCGAAAAATCGGACTTCAAGAAATTCAGATTCTGAGCTCATGAACCCTTAGAAATGGTAAAAAAACAATTCAGGCTTTTGAATCGCTCAATTCTGATGTCCGAGCTAGGAGTTAGGCCCAAATTACGATTTGAGGTCTAGATGAGCAGGAAACAGACGCGAAAATTCGGAGTTCAAGTAATTCAGATTCTGAGCTCAGAACCCTTAAAATGGTAAAAAAAACAATTCAGGCTTTTGAATCGCTCAATTCTAATGTCCGAGCTAGGAGTTAGGCCCAAATTACGATTTTGAGCCTAGATGAGCATGAAACAGACGCGAAAAATCGAACTTCAAGGAATTCAGATTCTGAGCTCATGAACCCCTTAGAAATGGTAAAAAAAACAATTCAGGCTTTTGAATCGCTCAATTCTGATGTCCGAGCTAGGATTTAGGCCCAAATTACGATTTTGAGCCTAGATGAGCATGAAACAGACGCGAAAAATCGGACTTCAAGGAATTCAGATTCTGAGCTCACGAACCCCGTAGAAAAGGTTAAAGAAACAATTCAGGCTTTTGAATCGCTCAATTCTGATGTCCAAGCTAGGAGTTAGGCCCAAATTACGATTTTAGGCCTAGATGAGCATGAAACAGACAAGAAATATCGGACTTCAAGGAATTCAGATTCTGAGCTCACGAACCCCCTAGAAATGGTAATGAAAACAATTCAGGCTTTTGATTCGCTCAATTCTGATGTCCGTTCTAGAGTTAGGCCCAAATTACGATTTTGAGCCTAGATGAGCATGAAATAGACGCGAAAAATCGCAAAGAATCCGACTTAAATGTCATTTCATTAATTTTTATAATAATTCTTTAAATTAAAGAGACCCATCAATCTAAATAGTGTAGTTAATCTACGTCATAAAATTATAAAAGTATCATTAAGTATTTTCAATGAAAAAAAACATAAAATCTTCTCAAATTAGTACACACACATGTCCGTAGGATAAGAACTATATGCACGATAAATAACGATTATGAGCTGACGAACCCCTTAGAAATGGTAAAAAAAAAAAAATTCAGGCTTTTGAATCGCTCAATTCTGATGTCCGAGCTAGGAGTTAGGCCCAAATAACGATTTTGAGCCTAGATGAGCATGAAACAGACGCGAAAAATCGGACTTCAAGGAATTCAGATTCTGAGCTCACGAACCCCTTAGAAATGGTATAAAAACAATTCAAGCTTTTGAATGGCTCAATTCTGATGTCCGAGCAAGGAGTTAGGCCCAATTTACGATCTTAGGTCTAGATGAGCAGGAAACAGACGCGAAAAATCAGAGTTCAAGTAATTTAGATTCTGAGCTCACGAAACCCTTAGATTTGGTAAAAAAAACAATTCAGGCTTTTGAATCGCTCAATTCTAATGTCCGAGCAAGGAGTTAGGCCCAAATTATGATTTTAAGCCTAGATGAGCATCAAACAAAGGTGAAAAATTGGACTTCAAGGAATTCAGATTTTGAGCTCACGAATCCCTTAGAAATGGTAAAAAATACAATTCAGGCTTTTGAATCGCTCAATTCTGATGTCCGAGCTAGGAGTTAGCCCAAATAACGATTTAGAGCCTAGATGAGCATGAACAGACGCAAAATCGGCCTTCAAGGAATTCAGATTCTGAGCTCACGGACCCCATAGAAATGGTAAAAAAACAATTCAGGCTTTTGAATCGCTCAATTCTGATGTTCGAGCTAGGAGTTAGGCCCAAATTACGATTTGAGGTCTAGATGCGCAGGAAACAGACGCGAAAAATCGGAGTTCAAGTAATTCAGATTATGAGCTGACGAACCCGTTAGAAATGGTAAAAGAAACAATTTAGGCTTTTGAATCGCTCAATTCTGATGTTCGAGCTAGGAGTTAGGCCCAAATTACGATTTTGAGCCTAGATGAGCAGGAAACAGACGCGAAAAATCGGAGTTCAAGTAATTCAGATTCTGAGCTCACGAACCCCTTAGAAATGGTAAAAAAAACAATTCAGGCTTTTGAATCGCTCAATTCTAATGTCCGAGCTAGGAGTTAGGCCCAAATTATGATTTTGAGCCTAGATGAGCATGAAACAGACGTGAAAAATTGGACTTCAAGGAATTCAGATTCTGAGCACACGAATCCCTTAGAAATGGTAAAAAAAACAATTCAGGCTTTTGAATCGCTCAATTCTGATGTCCGAGCTAGGAGTTAGGCCCAAATAACGATTTTAGCCTAGATGAGCATGAAAAGACGCGAAAAATCGGACTTCAAGGAATTCAGATTATGAGCTCACGAACCCCTTAGAAATGGTTAAAAAAACAATTCAGACTTTTGAATCGCTCAATTCTGATGTCTGAGCTAGGAGTTAGGCCCAAATTACGATTTTAGGTCTAGATGAGCAGGAAACAGATGCGAAAAATCGGAGTTCAAGTATTCAGATTCTGAGCTAACAAACCCTTAGAAATGGTAAAAAAAAATACAATTCAGGCTTTTGAATCGCTCAATTCTGATGTCCGAGCTAGGAGTTAGGCCCAAATTACGATTTTGAGCCTAGATGAGTATGAAACAGACGCGAAAAATCAGACTTCAAGGAATTCAGATTCTGAGCTCACGAACCCCTTAGAAAAGGTTAAAAAAACAATTCAGGCTTTTGAATCGCTCAATTCTGATGTCCAAGCTAGGAGTTAGGCCCAAATTACGATTTTAGGCCTAGATGAGCATGAAACAGACGCGAAAAATCGGACATCAAGGAATTCAGATTCTGAGCTCACGAACCCTTAGAAATGGTAAAAAAACAATTCAGGCTTTTGAATCGCTCAATTCTGATGTCCGAGCTAGGAGTTAGGCCCAAATTACGATTTTAGGTCTAGATGAGCAGGAAACAGATGCGAAAAATCGGAGTTCAAGTAATTCAGATTCTGAGCTGACGAACCCTTAGAAATGGTAAAAAAAAAATACAATTCAGGCTTTTGAATCGCTCAATTCTGATGTCCGAGCTAGGAGTTAGGCCAAATTACGATTTTGAGCCTAGATGAGCATGAAACAGACGCGAAAAATCGGACTTCAAGGAATTCAGATTCTGAGCTCACGAACCCCGTAGAAAAGGTTAAAAAAACAATCCAGGCTTTTGAATCGCTCAATTCTGATGTCCAAGCTAGGAGTTAGGCCTAAATTACGATTTTGAGCCAGATGAGCATGAAACAGACGCGAAAAATCGGACATCAAGGAATTCAGATTCTGAGCTCACGAACCCTTAGAAATGGTAAAAAAAACAATTCAGGCTTTTGAATCGCTCAATTCTGATGTCCGAGCTAGGAGTTAGGCCCAAATAACGATTTTGAGCCTAGATGAGCATGAAACAGACGCGAAAAATCGAACTTCAAGGAATTCAGATTCTGAGCTCATGAACCCCTTAGAAATGGTAAAAAAAACAATTCAGGCTTTTGAATCGCTCAATCTGATGTCCGAGCTAGGAGTTAGGCCCAAATTACGATTTGAGGTCTAGATGAGCAGAAAACAGACGCGAAAATTCGGAGTTCAAGTAATTCAGATTCTGAGCTCACGAACCCCTAAGAAATGGTAAAAAAAACAAATCAGGCTTTTGAATCGCTCAATTCTAATGTCCGAGCTAGGAGTTAGGCCCAAATAACGATTTTGACCCTAGATGAGCATGAAACAGACGCGAAAAATCGAACTCCAAGGAATTAAGATTCTGAGCTCATGAACCCCTTAGAAATGGTAAAAAAAACAATTCAGGCTTTTGAATCGCTCAATTCTGATGTCCAAGCTAAGAGTTAGGCCCAAATTACGATTTTAGGCCTACATGAGCATGAAACAGACGCGAAAATCGGACTTCAAGGAATTAAGATTCTAAGCTCACGAACCCCTTAGAAATGGTAAAAAAAACAAATCAGGCTTTTGAATCGCTCAATTCTGATGTCCGAGCTAGGAGTTAGGCCCAAATTACGATTTGAGGTCTAGATGAGCAGGAAACAAACGCGAAAAATCGAAGTTCAAGGAATTCAGATTCTGAGCTACGAACCCCTTAGAGATGGTAAAAAAAAACAATTCAGGCTTTTGAATCGCTCAATTCTGATGTCCGAGCTAGGAGTTAGGCCCAAATTACGATTTTAGGTCTAAATGAGCAGGAAATAGACGCGAAAAATCGGAGTTCAAGTAATTCAGATTCTGAGCTAACGAAACCCTTAGAAATGGTGAAAAAAATATTCAGGCTTTTGAATCGCTCAATTCTGATGTCCGAGCTAGGAGTTAGGCCCAAATTACGATTTTGAGCCTTGATGAGCAGGAAACAGACGCGAAAAATCGGAGTTCAAGTAATTCAGATCTGAGCTCACGAACACCTTAGAAATGGTAAAAAAAAACAATTCAAGCCTTTGAATCGCTCAATTCTGATGTCTGAGCTAGGAGTTAGGCCCAAATTATGATTTTGAGCCTACACGAGCATGAAACAGACGCGAAACTCGGACTTCAAGGAATTCAGATTCTGAGCTCACGAACCCCTTAGAAAGGGTAATGAAAACAAGTCAGGCTTTTGATTCGCTCAATTCTGATGTCCGATCTACGAGTTAGGCCCAAATTACGATTTTGAGCCTAGATGAGCATGAAATAGACGCGAAAAATCGCAAAGAATTCGACTTAAATGTCATTTCATTAATTCTTATAATAATTCTTTAAATTAAAGAGGCCAACAATCTAAATAGTGTAGTTAATCTACGTCATAAAATTATAAAAGTATCATTAAGTATTTTCAATGAAAAAAAAAACATAAAATCTTCTCAAATTAGTACACACACATGTCCGTAGGATAAGAACTATATGCACGATAAATAACGATTCTGAGCTGACGAACCCTTAGAAATGGTAAAAAAAACAATTCAGGCTTTTGAATCGCTCAATTCTGATGTCCGAGCTAGGAGTTAGGCCCAAATTACGATTTTGAGCCTAGATGAGCATGAAACAAACGCGAAAAATCGGACTTCAAGGAATTCAGATTCTGAGCTCACGAACCCCTTAGAAATGGTAAAAAAAACAATTCAGGCTTTTGAATCGCTCAATTCTGATGTCCGAGCTAGGAGTTAGGCCCAAATTACGATTTTAGGTCTAGATGAGCAGGAAACAGACGCGAAAAATCGGAGTTCAAGTAATTCAGATTTCGAGCTAACGAATCCTTAGAAATGGTAAAAAAAAACAATTCAGGCTTTTGAATCGCTCAATTCTGATGTCCGAGCTAGGTGTTAGGCCCAAATTACGATTTTGAGCCTAGATGAGCATGAAACAGACGCGAAAAATCGGACTTCAAGGAATTCAGATTCTAAGCTCACGAACCCCTTAGAAATGGTTAAAAAAACAATTTAGGCTTTTGAATCGCTCAATTCTGATGTCCGAGCTAGGAGTTAGGCCCAAATTACGATTTTAGGCCTAGATGAGCATGAAACAGACGCGAAAAATCGGACTTCAAGGAATTCAAATTCTGAGCTCACGAACCCCTTAGAAATGGTAAAAAAAAACAATTCAGGCTTTTGAATCGCTCAATTCTGATGTCCGAGCTAAGAGTTAGGCCCAAATTACGATTTGAGGTCTAGATGAGCAGGAAACAGACGCGAAAATTCGGAGTTCAAGTAATTCAGATTCTGAGCTCACGAACCCCATAAATGGTAAAAAAAAAACAATTCAGGCTTTTGAATCGCTCAATTCTAATATCCGAGCTAGGAGTTAGGCCCAAATAACGATTTTGAGCCTAGATGAGGATGAAACAGACGCGAAAAATCGAACTCCAAGGAATTCAGATTCTGAGCTCATGAACCCCTTAGAAATGGTAAAAAAAACAATTCAGGCTTTTGAATCGCTCAATTCTGATGTCCTAGCTAGGAGTTAGGCCCAAATTACGATTTGAGGTCAAGATGAGCAGGAAACAGACACGAAAAATTGGAGTTCAAGTAATTCAGATTCTGAGCTACGAACCCCTTAGAAATGGTAAAAAAAAAACAATTCAGGCTTTTGAATCGTTCAATTCTGATGTCCGAGCTTTGAGTTAGGCCCAAATTACGATTTTAGGTTAGATGAGCAGGAAACAGACGCGAAAAATCGGAGTTCAAGTATTCAGATTCTGAGCTAACGAACCCCTTAGAAATGGTAAAAAAAAACAATTCAGGCATTTGAATCGCTCAATACTGATGTCCGAGCTAGGATTTAGGCCCAAATTACGATTTTGAGCCTAGAGTAGCAGGAAACAGACGCGAAAAATCGGAGTTCAAGTAATTCAGATTTTGAGCTCACGAACCCCTTAGAAATGGTTAAAAAAACAATTCAAGCTTTTGAATCGCTCAATTCTGATGTCCGAGCTAGGAGTTAGGCCCAATTTACAATTTTGAGCTACATGAGCATGAAACAGACGCGAAACTCGGACTTCAAGGAATTCAGATTCTGAGCTCACGAACCCCTTAGAAAGGGTAATGAAAACAATTCAGGCTTTTGATTCGCTCAATTCTGATGCCGATCTAGGAGTTAGGCCCAAATTACATTTTGAGCCTAGATGAGCATGAAATAGACGCGAAAAATGGCAAAGAGTTCGACTTAAATGTCATTTCATTAATTTTTAAATAATTCTTTAAATTAAAGAGGCCAACAATCTAAATAGTGTAGTTAATCTACGTCATAAAATTATAAAAGTATCATTAAGTATTTTCAATGAAAAAAAACATAAAATCTTCTCAAATTAGTACACACACATGTCCGTAGGATAAGAACTATATGCACGATAAATAACGATTCTGAACTGACGAACCCCTTAGAAATGGTAAAAAAAACAATTCAGGCTTTTGAATCGCTCAATTCTGATGTCCGAGCTAGGAGTTAGGCCCAAATTACGATTTTGAGCCTAGATGAGCATGAAACAAACGCGAAAAATCGGACTTCAAGGAATTCAGATTCCGAGCTCACGAACCCCTTAGAAATGGTAAAAAAACAATTCAGGCTTTTGAATCGCTCAATTCTGATGTCCGAGCTAGGAGTTAGGCCCAAATTACGATTTGAGGTCTAGATGAGGAGGAAACAAACGCGAAAAATCGGAGTTCAAGGAATTCAGATTCTAAGCTACGAACCCCTTAGAAATGGTAAAAAAAACACAATTCAGGCTTTTGAATCGCTCAATTCTGATGTCCGAGCTAGGAGTTAGGCCCAAATTACGATTTTAGGTCTAAATGAGCAGGAAATAGACGCGAAAAATCGGAGTTCAAGTATTCAGATTCTGAGCTAACGAAACCCTTAGAAATGGTAAAAAAAATAATTCAGGCTTTTGAATCGCTCAATTCTGATGTCCGAGCTAGGAGTTAGCCCCAAATTACGATTTTGAGCCTAGATCAGCAGGAAACAGACGCGAAAAATCGGAGTTCAAGTAATTGAGATTCTGAGCTCACGAAGCACTTAGAAATGGTAAAAAAAATAATTCAAGCCTTTGAATCGCTCAATTCTGATGTCCGAGCTAGGAGTTAGGCCCAAATTACGATTTTGAGCCTACATGAGCATGAAACAGACGTGAAACTCAGACTTCAAGGAATTCAGATTCTGAGCTCACGAACCCCTCAGAAAGGGTAATGAAAACAATTCAGGCTTTTGATTCGCTCAATTCTGATGTCCGAGTTAGGAGTTAGGCCCAAATTACGATTTTGAGCCTAGATGAGCATGAAATAGACGCGAAAAATCGAAAGAATTCGACTTAAATGTCATTTCATTAATTCTTATAAGAATTCTTTAAATTAAAGAGGCCAACAATCTAAATAGTGTAGTTAATCTACGTCATAAAATTATAAAACTATCATTAAGTATTTTCAATGAAAAAAAAACATAAAATCTTCTCAAATTAGTACACACACATGTCCGTAGGATAAGAACTATATGCACGATAAATAACGATTCTGAACTGACGAACCCCTTAGAAATGGTAAAAAAAAACAATTCAGGCTTTTGAATCGCTCAATTCTGATGTCCGAGCTAGGAGTTAGGCCCAAATTACGATTTTGAGCCTAGATGAGCATGAAACAAACGCGAAAAATCGGACTTCAAGGAATTCAGATTCCGAGCTCACGAACCCCTTAGAAATGGTAAAAAAAACAAATCAGGCATTTGAATCGTTCAATTCTGATGTCCGAGCTAGGAGTTAGGCCCAAATTACGATTTGAGGTCTAGATGAGCAGGAAACAGACGCGAAAAAATCGGAGTTCAAGGAATTCAGATTCTGAGCTCACGAACCCCTTAGAAATGGTAAAAAAAACAATTCAGGCTTTTGAATCGCTCAATTCTGATGTCCGAGCTAGGAGTTAGGCCCAAATTACGATTTAGGTCTAGATGAGCAGGAAACAGACGCGAAAAATCGGAGTTCAAGTATTCAGATTCTGAGCTAACGAAACCCTTAGAAATGGTAAAAAAAAACAATTCAGGCTTTTGAATCGCTCAATTCTGATGTCCGAGCTAGGAGTTAGGCCCAAATTACGATTTTGAGCCTAGATTAGCAGGAAACAGACGCGAAAAATCGGAGTTCAAGTAATTCAGATTCTGAGCTCACGAACCCCTTAGAAATGGTAAAAAAAACAATTCAGGCCTTTGAATCGCTCAATTCTGATGTCCGAGCTAGGAGTTAGGCCCAAATTACGATTTTGAGCCTACATGAGCATGAAACAGACGCGAAACTCGGACTTCAAGGAATTCAGATTCTGAGCTCACGAACCCCTTACAAATGGTAATGAAAACAATTCAGGCTTTTGATTCGCTCAATTCTGATGTCCGATCTAGGAGTTAGGCCCAAATTACGATTTTGAGCCTAGATGAGCATGAAATAGACGCGAAAAATTGCAAAGAATTCGACTTAAATGTCATT